>NW_019385989.1:23239-24378 GCF_000671375.1 Centruroides sculpturatus | reverse complement strand
CAAAAATACCTAGACTAATTTGACTCAGCATTTCCAAAACACGTATAATTTTTTGGGAATAATCCGTATAAACTATGCTATAAACAAAAAAATTTCCGTTGTTTACATATTTTACTGATTTATTTATTAACATTTATTAAATTTTAAAGTAAATTTTATAACAAAAAGTTTTAAATATGACATACTATATAATTAATATACGATCTTTCATTTAATAAAACAAATATTTTTTCACTTTTACAATTAAATGAATAAAAATATTAATTATAAATTCTGTATTTTTAAATCCGATATATAATAAATGGAAATTAATTTATAACTCTTCTTTTAAGGTCATTCTAAACCAATTAGTGAAATGAATGTTGTGATACAGTACATAAATAAATTATAAAAATACGTATAATGAAAAACTATTTCATATATATTTAAATCAGAAAAATCGTATTTGAAAAGTAAGATAACCTTTAGTTTCCTCAACACCATTTACTTTACTATTCGATATCTAAATATTGATCTGTTTATTTAGGATATGTACCCATTATTTGTGGAAATGCCTTCAAGTAATCATGAATAATAATAAGACATCATTTTGTTTCTTTCGAGTAGAAAGTGGAACTATCCATTTATTTATAAAAGTATTTGAAAGCAATAAAAAACGACTTCATTGTTATTCTTCAAAATAACGAAACAACCGTTTTTGTGCTAAATTTACAATAAATAAAAATATATGATCTGTCTGGACAGTGTAATTTCACCTGAAATGAAAGTTTTTAAACAGAAAATATCATTTCATATTTAATATATGTAGCAGTATTTCCATATATAATATCTATTATAACAATAATTACAGGCGAATGAATTTAGTAGTTTTTAGTAGTTAATATTTTGAGAAATACTGTAAAATAATAAAACAGTTTAGGTCTGTAATCTCTGGTGGAAAATATCTAATGAAGTTTTAGCTATTAAATTTTGTTTTTAATAATCTTAAATTGACATATGGTAAAATTTTATGCTGAAATATATAATTTTCTTTATATTGTTAAATTTAAAAATTATACATTTTAATTTTGCCACATACTCTGGGTTTATATTTTCTATATTAAAAATAACATTAACTCAGCGTTAATATATATTTATAT
>NW_019385989.1:0-23009 GCF_000671375.1 Centruroides sculpturatus | reverse complement strand
CTAAATTCTTTAAAGTTACCTTGTTTTTCTACACATATTATTCTTGTTTTTGTTAAGTTTAACTTTCGCCTCAACAGCGCTAAATTTATTCTGCTTTCACTATTTTTTTTCAACAATGAAAAATAATTTAAAAATGCAAAATACAATATTTTTTTTAATAATCTATTTCTTGAATATCATACTTAACAAATAATGCTTTTTTGTAAGTTATTAATAAAAAAGGAAATATTTCTGAAGATAAAATTTAGAGAAATATTCTATAAATTATTTTTATTTTTATTTTATTCTAAATCTAACTTTAAAAGTATATTTTTTAAATATTTCTAAATTTATAGTTATAATTATCGTAATTATAATCATATATTATTGAATAAATTTACTAATTTACTAAAGATTAGTATTTTACTATTATATGTTGTCATTTTATAATAAATTGTAATAAATTATAATAATAAAATAATAATAAATCGAAAAATCAATACAAGTATACTAATTTATATAACAATTTATTAAAATTATATTTTTCAAATAAATTATTATATTATTATAATATAATTAAACAAAAACTGCATTTTATCTATTCACGTAGTCCTAATAATATGGTAAATTTTTGTTACAGTTCATTATGATAACATATAGAAAGTGTTTTTTTTTTATCGTAAACAAATAATATTTTATTTAAATATACATAGGAGATTGGAAAATTTATATTCCGTTAGCGCAAAACGTTATAATTTAATAATACAATATATTGTTAAACAATGTATAAATAAATTAGCTGAATATATAAAAAAGTTGTATTATTTTGGATAATAAAAAATTTAAAATTTAATTTAAAAATATATTATTATAAATATATCTTTATGCAGAGGCAGACTGTTGCACCTGTGGCAATACACACACTTATATATATATACATACATATATATTGATTGTCTCGTGAGCTGCAATTAAAATAGCAAAAAAAATTGAGATGATTACAATACTTTCTCGTGTTATGAATAACAATCGGAAAACTAAAATGTATATATTAACATTTTCAACATGAATATTACCGTAACATTTAACTGTAAGAATTATTTCTTGATTATTTATTATTTATAAGGAAAGTTTGCGACACAATTTTTTCTGTAGCACTTGAAAGTATATGCTTCTTTCTGTACTTCATTCACTATGCATCTGTCTATACAGTATTTATGTTTTAAAAAGTACAGTCGACCCCCTATAACACTGTTGATTATTCCGTTTTATATCAATTCCAAGTTGTATGAGTCACTTAGATTTTACAAATACGTGTGCCGGGCTGTGGGTCGACTGTATTAAACTTCAATTTTACTACTATAAAATAACATTGATCAGTAAATCAATTTGCACAGATTATTTTAAAATTTATTTGAAAATCCTATAAAAAAATATTTTTTTATAATATTGTCAACACTCAATTTTCCTAACTACTATGTTTACATAATATATTTGTTTTATTAGTTATACTTAATTCGAGATATTTTTAAAAAGCTACTAATTTTGCTTAAATATTTCTATCTAATTTTATTTATCGAGTTATCATAATTATATTACAATTATATAAATACGTCAATAAATGTTCAAATTAAAGTGTTATTCACTCCTCTAAGTAACAGAGTCCCATTGATAAAAAGTACACCTAAATAAAGCATATGAATTCTTTTCTTCTTTATAAATTAAAAATTTTTCAATTCATTCATTAACATAATTATTATTTATATGAAATTTTAAAATTATAACTAAAATATTGATTTTAAAAAAATTTAAAATTATTAATTTAAATATATATATTTTGATAAATTTAACTGATACGAAGGAGATCTCAAAACTATCTTGAAGAATACATAATTAAACCAATTTTAAGACAATAAATATCGAATTTCATAATTTTTCGAAGAAAACTATTACAAAATTATCTGACTTATAAATAATTTATTTGAAATTCAATAAGGAGAAACAAAATATTAATAATTAGTTATTTAAATAAATATTTATAATTAAGCAAAAACAGCAATCCTTTATTATCTTTATTTTTCATTGTTATATTAGGGGAATATTCCTCCGCGTGTTTCTCCCACTTATTAAAAAGTTTCGTAACGATTCATCGATTCTTGATGCCACAGTTTCATTTTATTTATTCATTTTCGTGCCGGAAATCGTTCGTGGCGATTTTAAGCTAAGTATTATATATTCTATAAATACTGAATATGTATATTGGATGAAATTACTACGTCAATTTTAATGTAATTTGTATTTATTTATTTATTTAATATAATACACTGAAAAAGCGATTTTCCGAACTTGATGTGTCTTTCGGATCTTCCGGAAAAACGAAATTCTGGATAACGCAGAAAATCGTTTGTTTCTAGTTTTATGTATCCAAAACACAAAAGCAAACGTCGAGAAATGCGAAAACATCCGGAGTTTTTTTTTTGCGCGTATGTGGATGTTAGTATGTGTGGAGTACGATTTTGTTTACCTTTGAAGCTTAATGATTACTATGCTTTTCGTCAAAAATTTCTAAAATTTTGTAGACAGGTTTGTGTATTAGGGGAGTTTGTACTATTAAATTTTGGTAGTTAAATGGTCGATGGGTGGAAGATAGAACGGTCATGAGTCGGATCATACTTAATGATGATTTTATTCGATATTAGAATTTAATATTTTTTATAAAACCGATTCCTACCATCAGAATTAAGCTTTATGACATTTTGTAATATTTAAAAAGAAAAAGTTTTTAAATAAGATATCATAACAAATGGTTTCACACGCAGTTTCAAATGATGCTGGGAATGTCAAGCAACTCGTTGCTGTTTTTTTTTTTCTTTTTGTAAACTGTTTTGGGTAATCGATTGAGTTTCTACTGTTATTAAAAAAGAGTTTACACTTTGAAGAGAAAGTTTAAAAAATTAATTATAAATACACGAAATCATAATGAAGAGGATGAAAACTACAAGTTACAGCAGTAAAAGCTCTGTTCCGAATTGAAGTGAATTATTGAACTTTTTCGTCAAGTTATATTTAAAATTTATTAAAATCTTATAACTAGGGCGAAAAACCATCTTTACGGTATTTTTTTTTTTTTACTTTACTGCTATTTTTAAATATTTGTTTTTACTATTATATTATTTATTACTTGTTTCTCATTGTATGATTCAATTGAATTTTCTAGATAGGTTGATTAATTAAACCTATCTTATACTTGTATTAATTTAAATGTTCATTAAGATGTATTTTATAATTCTTTTATTGATTACATTACGTATATTTTCTTTTTGATACATTAAAATAATTTAAATTTGTTATGACTTTCTTTTGTGTATTAATTAAGCATCCGAATGGTTTGTTTAAAATATTTATGAATTCCTAAAAAATATCTGTTTAAAATTCCTCATTTATAAGCCCGTAAATATCTATAGTCGGAAATTAGTTGAATGGGAATTTGCGCTGCTCGAAATTACTCGGAAAACAAAATAACAATAAACATTGTGCTTGTAAGAAGAACAAGCGAATTAATTTTCTCCTGCGCTTTACTTTATTTGCCATTGGAGTATCCAATAAATTAGCCTCTAAGGGTTAGAAAGGCTGGTCCGTGATATTGATAACTATTAGATCGAAATTTGTTGCGGTCGTGGATCCTTTACTGTCCCATTTTAACCAGGAAATGATTCCTACCCAAGCTTATCTGTAGACTAGACAATCTTGTTTTTCTACACATATTATTCTTGTTTTTGTTAAGTTTAACTTTCGCCTCAACAGCGCTAAATTTATTCTGCTTTCACTATTTTTTTTCAACAATGAAAAATAATTTAAAAATGCAAAATACAATATTTTTTTTAATAATCTATTTCTTGAATATCATACTTAAACAAATAATGCTTTTTTGTAAGTTATTAATAAAAAAGGAAATATTTCTGAAGATAAAATTTAGAGAAATATTCTATAAATTATTTTTATTTTTATTTTATTCTAAATCTAACTTTAAAAGTATATTTTTTAAATATTTCTAAATTTATAGTTATAATTATCGTAATTATAATCATATATTATTGAATAAATTTACTAATTTACTAAAGATTAGTATTTTACTATTATATGTTGTCATTTTATAATAAATTGTAATAAATTATAATAATAAAATAATAATAAATCGAAAAATCAATACAAGTATACTAATTTATATAACAATTTATTAAAATTATATTTTTCAAATAAATTATTATATTATTATAATATAATTAAACAAAAACTGCATTTTATCTATTCACGTAGTCCTAATAATATGGTAAATTTTTGTTACAGTTCATTATGATAACATATAGAAAGTGTTTTTTTTTTATCGTAAACAAATAATATTTTATTTAAATATACATAGGAGATTGGAAAATTTATATTCCGTTAGCGCAAAACGTTATAATTTAATAATACAATATATTGTTAAACAATGTATAAATAAATTAGCTGAATATATAAAAAAGTTGTATTATTTTGGATAATAAAAAATTTAAAATTTAATTTAAAAATATATTATTATAAATATATCTTTATGCAGAGGCAGACTGTTGCACCTGTGGCAATACACACACTTATATATATATATACATACATATATATTGATTGTCTCGTGAGCTGCAATTAAAATAGCAAAAAAAATTGAGATGATTACAATACTTTCTCGTGTTATGAATAACAATCGGAAAACTAAAATGTATATATTAACATTTTCAACATGAATATTACCGTAACATTTAACTGTAAGAATTATTTCTTGATTATTTATTATTTATAAGGAAAGTTTGCGACACAATTTTTTCTGTAGCACTTGAAAGTATATGCTTCTTTCTGTACTTCATTCACTATGCATCTGTCTATACAGTATTTATGTTTTAAAAAGTACAGTCGACCCCCTATAACACTGTTGATTATTCCGTTTTATATCAATTCCAAGTTGTATGAGTCACTTAGATTTTACAAATACGTGTGCCGGGCTGTGGGTCGACTGTATTAAACTTCAATTTTACTACTATAAAATAACATTGATCAGTAAATCAATTTGCACAGATTATTTTAAAATTTATTTGAAAATCCTATAAAAAAATATTTTTTTATAATATTGTCAACACTCAATTTTCCTAACTACTATGTTTACATAATATATTTGTTTTATTAGTTATACTTAATTCGAGATATTTTTAAAAAGCTACTAATTTTGCTTAAATATTTCTATCTAATTTTATTTATCGAGTTATCATAATTATATTACAATTATATAAATACGTCAATAAATGTTCAAATTAAAGTGTTATTCACTCCTCTAAGTAACAGAGTCCCATTGATAAAAAGTACACCTAAATAAAGCATATGAATTCTTTTCTTCTTTATAAATTAAAAATTTTTCAATTCATTCATTAACATAATTATTATTTATATGAAATTTTAAAATTATAACTAAAATATTGATTTTAAAAAAATTTAAAATTATTAATTTAAATATATATATTTTGATAAATTTAACTGATACGAAGGAGATCTCAAAACTATCTTGAAGAATACATAATTAAACCAATTTTAAGACAATAAATATCGAATTTCATAATTTTTCGAAGAAAACTATTACAAAATTATCTGACTTATAAATAATTTATTTGAAATTCAATAAGGAGAAACAAAATATTAATAATTAGTTATTTAAATAAATATTTATAATTAAGCAAAAACAGCAATCCTTTATTATCTTTATTTTTCATTGTTATATTAGGGGAATATTCCTCCGCGTGTTTCTCCCACTTATTAAAAAGTTTCGTAACGATTCATCGATTCTTGATGCCACAGTTTCATTTTATTTATTCATTTTCGTGCCGGAAATCGTTCGTGGCGATTTTAAGCTAAGTATTATATATTCTATAAATACTGAATATGTATATTGGATGAAATTACTACGTCAATTTTAATGTAATTTGTATTTATTTATTTATTTAATATAATACACTGAAAAAGCGATTTTCCGAACTTGATGTGTCTTTCGGATCTTCCGGAAAAACGAAATTCTGGATAACGCAGAAAATCGTTTGTTTCTAGTTTTATGTATCCAAAACACAAAAGCAAACGTCGAGAAATGCGAAAACATCCGGAGTTTTTTTTTTGCGCGTATGTGGATGTTAGTATGTGTGGAGTACGATTTTGTTTACCTTTGAAGCTTAATGATTACTATGCTTTTCGTCAAAAATTTCTAAAATTTTGTAGACAGGTTTGTGTATTAGGGGAGTTTGTACTATTAAATTTTGGTAGTTAAATGGTCGATGGGTGGAAGATAGAACGGTCATGAGTCGGATCATACTTAATGATGATTTTATTCGATATTAGAATTTAATATTTTTTATAAAACCGATTCCTACCATCAGAATTAAGCTTTATGACATTTTGTAATATTTAAAAAGAAAAAGTTTTTAAATAAGATATCATAACAAATGGTTTCACACGCAGTTTCAAATGATGCTGGGAATGTCAAGCAACTCGTTGCTGTTTTTTTTTTTCTTTTTGTAAACTGTTTTGGGTAATCGATTGAGTTTCTACTGTTATTAAAAAAGAGTTTACACTTTGAAGAGAAAGTTTAAAAAATTAATTATAAATACACGAAATCATAATGAAGAGGATGAAAACTACAAGTTACAGCAGTAAAAGCTCTGTTCCGAATTGAAGTGAATTATTGAACTTTTTCGTCAAGTTATATTTAAAATTTATTAAAATCTTATAACTAGGGCGAAAAACCATCTTTACGGTATTTTTTTTTTTTTACTTTACTGCTATTTTTAAATATTTGTTTTTACTATTATATTATTTATTACTTGTTTCTCATTGTATGATTCAATTGAATTTTCTAGATAGGTTGATTAATTAAACCTATCTTATACTTGTATTAATTTAAATGTTCATTAAGATGTATTTTATAATTCTTTTATTTATTAGATTATATGATTGGCTTGAATATACTGTACTATATTTTTCGAAATGTATTTTACCGGATTACTTATTCTATCTAAATATACAAATTGAAATACTCTTATCTGTGTGATATGCATATTTTATTAGTATTCCTGTCAAACATTTCTTAAATCATTATTTCTTATTCATAGTTTCTATCTCTTTCAGCTGTAACTGTCAATGTTTTTTGAAACATTATTGAATTAGATATCAATATTTATTGTACATGTAAATTTGTTTTTTTGTGTTTTTTGTTTGCTATATTTTTCTTTTTCTAATTTAGATATACATCTTTCATCTTCCTCCTGAAAATTATTATTTCCTCATTGAGTAACAAGTTTAAGATAATGTGTTAATAATGTTTCTTACGTAATAATATTACGTTATAATAATATTACGTAATGTTCTTTCGTAATATGTTTATGTTTACATAAACAAACAGAAAATTATCTATAATATATGTACGAAGAATTATTCCATTTGCGTTTAGATAAAAGGAAATTATTTACTTAAATGCACTTGTTCATAGTACATGAATAATTAAATGTTAAAATCACTTTATATCTTGTTAATTTTAAACAAACCTTTAATTGATGCTGATCGTTCGATTGAATGTGTTAAAGTTTTGAGTAATTGTACAACTTTGACGAAAATTAGTACTTAATTAGTAACTGACAGTTCAATTGGTTATATTTTGATCCAATTGAAATTAAATCTATTTAAATATTGGTTATTATATAACTATATATACATACATATATATTGATTGTCTCGTGAGCTGCAATTAAAATAGCAAAAAAAATTGAGATGATTACAATACTTTCTCGTGTTATGAATAACAATCGGAAAACTAAAATGTATATATTAACATTTTCAACATGAATATTACCGTAACATTTAACTGTAAGAATTATTTCTTGATTATTTATTATTTATAAGGAAAGTTTGCGACACAATTTTTTCTGTAGCACTTGAAAGTATATGCTTCTTTCTGTACTTCATTCACTATGCATCTGTCTATACAGTATTTATGTTTTAAAAAGTACAGTCGACCCCCTATAACACTGTTGATTATTCCGTTTTATATCAATTCCAAGTTGTATGAGTCACTTAGATTTTACAAATACGTGTGCCGGGCTGTGGGTCGACTGTATTAAACTTCAATTTTACTACTATAAAATAACATTGATCAGTAAATCAATTTGCACAGATTATTTTAAAATTTATTTGAAAATCCTATAAAAAAATATTTTTTTATAATATTGTCAACACTCAATTTTCCTAACTACTATGTTTACATAATATATTTGTTTTATTAGTTATACTTAATTCGAGATATTTTTAAAAAGCTACTAATTTTGCTTAAATATTTCTATCTAATTTTATTTATCGAGTTATCATAATTATATTACAATTATATAAATACGTCAATAAATGTTCAAATTAAAGTGTTATTCACTCCTCTAAGTAACAGAGTCCCATTGATAAAAAGTACACCTAAATAAAGCATATGAATTCTTTTCTTCTTTATAAATTAAAAATTTTTCAATTCATTCATTAACATAATTATTATTTATATGAAATTTTAAAATTATAACTAAAATATTGATTTTAAAAAAATTTAAAATTATTAATTTAAATATATATATTTTGATAAATTTAACTGATACGAAGGAGATCTCAAAACTATCTTGAAGAATACATAATTAAACCAATTTTAAGACAATAAATATCGAATTTCATAATTTTTCGAAGAAAACTATTACAAAATTATCTGACTTATAAATAATTTATTTGAAATTCAATAAGGAGAAACAAAATATTAATAATTAGTTATTTAAATAAATATTTATAATTAAGCAAAAACAGCAATCCTTTATTATCTTTATTTTTCATTGTTATATTAGGGGAATATTCCTCCGCGTGTTTCTCCCACTTATTAAAAAGTTTCGTAACGATTCATCGATTCTTGATGCCACAGTTTCATTTTATTTATTCATTTTCGTGCCGGAAATCGTTCGAGGCGATTTTAAGCTAAGTATTATATATTCTATAAATACTGAATATGTATATTGGATGAAATTACTACGTCAATTTTAATGTAATTTGTATTTATTTATTTATTTAATATAATACACTGAAAAAGCGATTTTCCGAACTTGATGTGTCTTTCGGATCTTCCGGAAAAACGAAATTCTGGATAACGCAGAAAATCGTTTGTTTCTAGTTTTATGTATCCAAAACACAAAAGCAAACGTCGAGAAATGCGAAAACATCCGGAGTTTTTTTTTTGCGCGTATGTGGATGTTAGTATGTGTGGAGTACGATTTTGTTTACCTTTGAAGCTTAATGATTACTATGCTTTTCGTCAAAAATTTCTAAAATTTTGTAGACAGGTTTGTGTATTAGGGGAGTTTGTACTATTAAATTTTGGTAGTTAAATGGTCGATGGGTGGAAGATAGAACGGTCATGAGTCGGATCATACTTAATGATGATTTTATTCGATATTAGAATTTAAAATTTTTTATAAAACCGATTCCTACCATCAGAATTAAGCTTTATGACATTTTGTAATATTTAAAAAGAAAAAGTTTTTAAATAAGATATCATAACAAATGGTTTCACACGCAGTTTCAAATGATGCTGGGAATGTCAAGCAACTCGTTGCTGTTTTTTTTTTTCTTTTTGTAAACTGTTTTGGGTAATCGATTGAGTTTCTACTGTTATTAAAAAAGAGTTTACACTTTGAAGAGAAAGTTTAAAAAATTAATTATAAATACACGAAATCATAATGAAGAGGATGAAAACTACAAGTTACAGCAGTAAAAGCTCTGTTCCGAATTGAAGTGAATTATTGAACTTTTTCGTCAAGTTATATTTAAAATTTATTAAAATCTTATAACTAGGGCGAAAAACCATCTTTACGGTATTTTTTTTTTTTTACTTTACTGCTATTTTTAAATATTTGTTTTTACTATTATATTATTTATTACTTGTTTCTCATTGTATGATTCAATTGAATTTTCTAGATAGGTTGATTAATTAAACCTATCTTATACTTGTATTAATTTAAATGTTCATTAAGATGTATTTTATAATTCTTTTATTTATTAGATTATATGATTGGCTTGAATATACTGTACTATATTTTTCGAAATGTATTTTACCGGATTACTTATTCTATCTAAATATACAAATTGAAATACTCTTATCTGTGTGATATGCATATTTTATTAGTATTCCTGTCAAACATTTCTTAAATCATTATTTCTTATTCATAGTTTCTATCTCTTTCAGCTGTAACTGTCAATGTTTTTTGAAACATTATTGAATTAGATATCAATATTTATTGTACATGTAAATTTGTTTTTTTGTGTTTTTTGTTTGCTATATTTTTCTTTTTCTAATTTAGATATACATCTTTCATCTTCCTCCTGAAAATTATTATTTCCTCATTGAGTAACAAGTTTAAGATAATGTGTTAATAAGGTTTCTTACGTTATAATATTACGTTATAATAATATTACGTAATGTTCTTTCGTAATATGTTTATGTTTACATAAACAAACAGAAAATTATCTATAATATATGTACGAAGAATTATTCCATTTGCGTTTAGATAAAAGGAAATTATTTACTTAAATGCACTTGTTCATAGTACATGAATAATTAAATGTTAAAATCACTTTATATCTTGTTAATTTTAAACAAACCTTTAATTGATGCTGATCGTTCGATTGAATGTGTTAAAGTTTTGAGTAATTGTACAACTTTGACGAAAATTAGTACTTAATTAGTAACTGACAGTTCAATTGGTTATATTTTGATCCAATTGAAATTAAATCTATTTAAATATTGGTTATTATATAACTATACACTATTATCTAAGTATAAAAATACTAATAATGTATAAATAAATATGTAATTGTTTTCAATAAATAATACAGTAATAATTTTTCATTTTGATTTAAATGTTCTATATTCTTCTGAAATATAATATTGAATGTAGTAGAATTACTTTATTTTGCTATTCTTTAATTATATTTTCCGATATTTTTAGTTAATAAATGATAAAACAGAATACAGTCGACCCCCCTATAACGCGGTAGGTACGTTCCGCTTTATAAGAATTTCGCGTTGTAGAAATCCTTAAATACCTGAGCCAATCACAGCCCGGCACGTGTGCAGTTTACGGACTACGGCTGTTTGAAAGGTTTTCTTTCATAAAATTAATCGATCTAGACTAATTTGACTCAACATTTCCAAAACACGTATAATTTTTTGGGAATAATCCATATAAACTATGCGATAAACAAAAAATTGTAGGATTACTTACCGAGTGTGCACCGTTCGACGACGCCATTGCTTTAGCTTGTTTTCGTCGCGGAGCAGCGCACCGAACAGCAGCCGCGTTTTCTGATAATTTATTTTTCTGTGAAAAATTCGTTGAACTTTGGAGACATCATTAATAGAAATAATTTTTATGGCCGTTGAATAAGAAATATTTTTTCTCATAAGAAATGTATAAAATTACAGTACTGTATTAGACTTACAGTAGCTAATTTATATACTACACAGACGATAGTAAACTTACCGGCCTAAACTCTCCGTAGCGTGTAAGTAGTTCGGTTGCTCTTCCACTATTGGTCCAGATTAGACTAATCCTGTCGCGATACGAGTCGGCGATGACGTTTTACCGCATTTTACGAGTCTCTTTTAGTGTCTTTATACGAATGCGGTCGCAATGTTTTCGCCGCGATATACGAATCCGCATTATATAAATCCGCGTTATAGGGATCTACTGTATATTTAAATTTGAGTATTCAGAATTCCTATAGATATATAGCTTGAGTTTACTTAACCAAAATGTTCTGAAATATGTATTTATTTGTTCTTGCATATTGTCTTTTGTACACTTTATTCTGTTTTGATTTATTCTCGTTACATATTACATAGATAAGGACATATCAAACGTCATATTTAGAAAGAATAAACAAAACTTTGGAATAATAAATTTACAAAACTTATACGTTAATAAATAGTATAAGTAATGCAAGTATAAACTAAATGTACTAAAGTTTGATTAAAAATTTAAACCAAATTGATGTTGTAAGGTAGTACTTTCGAGAAAGGATATTAATAAAAATCTTATCAAATCCAAACGTTATATTTTTTATTTAACTTTTAAATTCTTTCTTTATATATAATAATGTTTATTATTTTTATTAAATAAATTAAGCTAGTACATAAAATTCTTATAATAAGATTAAAAATAAACTTTATTCACTTTAATTACTTTAAATGGAAAAAAAGGTATTTAATGTGTAAATTAGATACACTGAATTATAATTTATTAACTTAAATTTGAAGTGTTATTTTTTATTTTCACCTTTTAAACTCCTACTTTATTGATAATTATTTTTATATTTTTTGTTGTTATATTTAGGCATTATTCTGTAATAAGTTACATGTGATTTTATTTTATATGCTGCATATTATTATTTAAACAACTTCAATAAATTCAATAAGTAAATAAATATAGTTTTAAATGTTTGCATAGAGATAAGTGACGACAAACGTAATCTTGTCCCCTTGAATTTATATTCGATGGGACAAGAATTTATATTTTGCGGGGACAAAACTGCTTTCGAAATATAAAATAAAATTTGATACAATTACATTTATAAAACTACGAAATAAATTTTCTATCATTCTAACTAAAGTTATTGTCTACATTTTAAAACTGAGAAAATGAATTCAATGTTGCTCCTAAACGAAGAATTTAAATTACAAAATGTTAAATTTATTCTTTAGAAATACTTTACTATATGTGCGACTTTTCACGATATTAAATTATTATTTTCTCATAAATTTATAAATCGAAGGTTTATAACTGGAAAGTAAGAGGAAAATATTGTTTGAAATTAATGAAAGAATTACAAAGTAATTTTATTTTGATTGTGATCCGAAATACCAAAACTTCCGGAATAAGCTTTCAATCTAATGTGCACGATGAGAAATAGCACGATGAAGCATTATTGCACAACATGATTGTAGTGTAGAGTGATTGAATACAAATTTCAAACAACTGTGGCTAAGTCAGAATGGCCCGGTTGAATCTCCACTCAATCTTAATGAATTTTTTTTTTCTAAGATAATATATATAATCTACCGTGTAGGAAACTTAGCTATAGAGTAAAGGTAACGTGCAGCAACGTATTCTATTCGTTTGTGCTACCATGAATGATAAAATGATGTTAGCGTGCAGTATTCTATGATTTCACAAGTTTACGTATATATCGTTGCAGAAGGTAATGATTTTCAGTGTGTAAAATAAAAGTAGTATGATGTAATGTAATATGATGTAATCAGTGGATGTTTCGTATTTTCTACATATTTCTGATGTCATTTCTTGTCATACTTGTCGCGTTTTACAAGTATATTTCAGAATACTGTTTGATATTTTTAGTAGAATGAAAGTTAAAATTACTTATCTTAATATTCTTTGTAATTCTGTAATTGGCGTTGTTGCTCTATCTCCATTAGAAGGACATAATTACGCTTATTACAGGGTCAGATCTGTGTTATTTTCCAGAAGCAAAGATTGGTTTTCCACCTCTTATCTCTGTTCAAACATTTAAAACTACTGTATATTTATTTGTTTACTGAATTTAATTTTAATTTAAAACAAACCATAAATATAATATAGCGTTTAATATAATTTCATTAAAAGTTACAACAGCAACGTAACATAAAGTTTAATTCTATTGTTATAATGTAGTCATGATGCATGTTTTCTGTTCCGTAAATTGCTATACAATTTCCCAAAAATTTAAACAATGAGCTGTTTGATTACCTATAGAAAACATGACGAGTCAGATAAACGTTCCTGACTTATATAGCATCTTCAGTAGCTTTTTTTGAATTAATGCTAGCTGAAACATTATTCATAAATTAAAAATGTCTTGTCTTGCAGTGTGGCTGGTATTCTTTACTATCCAACTGCAAGTACAACTTGCAAGTATAATCGGAAACGAACTATACATATATACTCAGTGCCATGCATAGATTGGGGAATGCATCTTCCAAATTATTTGCAAAATTTTTCTGTAAAACCAAAAGGTACTAAATTCTTTAAAGTTACTCACAAATGGAGCAGATTTTTGAAAAAACTGAAAGTTTTTTGGCAAAAACCCACTGCGTTTATATTTTTATTATATTTCAGAGGTATACTATTAGCTTGTTTTTATAGCTATCAGAGTTCCATTTGTTTCGACTCAAGTTCATAAAATATGTGAAATCATAATACAAGTTTTAACACTTTCGGCCCTGATAGAAATTTCTGAAATTAAAAGTTAAAAACGATGTTTAGTTGTTGAATACAACTTCTTTAGACGAGAACACTCAAGATTTATATGGTAGCAATCCATCAAACAACTCTTTTCCGTTTAAACAATCGCTTATAATAAACACGTACGACTTTTAATTTTTTTTTTTTTTTGCAATTATTTTTGCTTTCTTTTATATTTCTCTGGAGGTGTTCCTCATTATTTTCAAGTTTTTAATCAAGAACTTGCATTAATTCAACAGAATGTGAAATAATGATATCTTTCTTCTGAATTTTGTTTTTGTATTTGTTTTTTATGGAAGTATACTCTGTCAAAAAATTGCGGTATCTGAGAAACTAACATTAAAATAAATGTTACTACAATACACAAAATATAAAGATGATAAACTTTGTTTTTTGATTCCAACTAAAAATAAACTATTACAATGTGGAAAATCTTGCTTTTTCAGTTACAACTAATAAGGTGTTAATCTTCCATTGTCGGGAGTATAAGTAGTTGGCAATTTCTTTCGCGAAATAGAGTCATTCGGACTTCTTATGCCCCACTGAGGAACAGACCATCAGGAAATTTCTAACGTATTGTTCAAATCATTGATTTTTTCAGGCGGCTATGTTAAAGAAAGAATAACTTATATGTCTACCGTTCCATCATGCTTCAAACATGCTCATTGGGGAAAAATGTAAAGAATATCAGAAGCCATGGGAAAAGATTAACAGAATGAAGTACTTTTTAAGATATCCGAGCAGTATTTGGATGGACATTATCTTGCTGAAATAATGGAATTAAGCATTACTAAGAAACGCAATGCCATAGAATGTAAAATTTCTTCTACATACTGCCGGGCTATAAGGGTCCCTGCAACGAAAACAAGCGGTGACCGGCTAGCATTATGCTATTGCACTTTGCAGGTCAAGTAATGTATCGCTGAACAATGTTGGCTGGGTTGGAACATAGACCACGAAGTCTCCATAGATTTATACGATTGATGTCTAAGGCCTAATTAATTTACCTGTTGAATTAATTATTAAACGCTTATTTATCTAGACGTTTCTGAGGAAAATACTGAAAATGTCTTTTCTTTTTATTATCTTCTCATTTTTTCACTTATGCCCTACTGTCATTCAGAGTCTCTCTAACTAACACCTTAGTGCCCTACTAACTTTGTGATGTGAAAATAATCTTTTTCAGAAACTAGCTAAGACAATACAAAGATAAGGAAAACAAACGAAGAAATTTCAGTTGAAAAGAAAAAAAACAGGACTTATATCTGGTACAGGATTATATATAATTCTAAAAATGGATTTATATCTAATGTATCGTATAATATGTTACATGTGATTCTATATCCAACATAAATTAAAATAAACAGAAACATAACAACCGAAGTCATGTGACAAGTAATTTCCATTATGAGGTATCCTTGAAACAGTACACGTCATCATAAACTTTTGAAAAATAGAAAGTTCTTACGTAGTATAAGCACTTACTTTTTCTCTCTCCCTACTCTAACGATACTAATAGAGCCTTTTTTAAATCGTTCTCATTGTGTATTCGACCAGTCCTATCGTGGGAACGGCCAGGTGGTGAGAGACTCCACATATACGGGCAGACAGCCATAAAAAATTCAATAGGGTTTTTCTCTCGCCTAGATTCTATTCCGAGTCCTTCAAAACCTCAAAACGGGAGGTTGATGCCTTAATCGTCTTGGCCATCTGGCCAACTAGTATATACATTTATTTGATCTAGCTGCAAATGATAATTACTACAGTAACACTGTACTTATTAACGTTTATGGTTTAGCTGTTTACACTTGACTGCACGAACAGATCGTTCAGGCAAGCAAATTTTCTGCCATCGTAATGGCAGAAAAGACTGGGACAAATATTTTAGACTACTGCATATTATTTAACTTAAGATTACACTTTTAAATTAAACTTCTTAATAGGTTATTCCAAAACGTTTTAAAATTTACTAATTAAAAAAAAAATTGAAAATCCGAATAACAAAAGTAATAAAAAAACGCAATTCTACAACTTAATACTCGTAAAGTACAAGTGGATAAAAAAATAATAAATAAATTAAACTTCTATAATGAAAACTCTTATAATATAAATAGCTATACATAAAAACATTGCTAAAAAAACCATATTTTAATTTGAAATATATAATAATAATATAAATTATCTGATAATAACCTAAACACTTAAAAAACCCGATATCTCAGAAAACATGACACTGTTTGAAATATACGAAAATTAAAAAGTTTTAATTGTTGTTAAAAATTCTTAAAACTATAATTTTTGAATTTTAACTAGCCAGAGAAATGCTGTCAAAGATTTGAAAGTTCTGTTAATCTTTTAAGATTCCTATTGTAATTGTAACGTCACACTTCAAAAAATATAACGATAATAATTCAAATCAATTTTTTATTTATCATTTTGCCGCCGCCTAATTCTGCCTAGGACAAGGTTCCCAGTTTGCCCTCAAGATCCAGTCCTGTTCTTCGACACAGGAGGAGTGGACGAATAATTTCAGCGTTTAGTGCAATCCTGATTACGCCAGAAGATCTACGATAGTTGCATTGTTCATTTGCACAACGATCGGCCGGGAAGAGACTTGTCATCACTGTGTATAGAAGTACGCATCGTAATAAGTGTGCTTATCCGGAGATGCAGATCGTATCGCAATTAATTGAATCTCACTTCAACCCAACCAATTACGATATGACTAACTTCGACAGATAGTATTAATTAGAAACTGGAAATTTTAAAATATTTTACTTGTATAAGTTTTAAACGAATTCTTCTACTTATTAAATCATTATCTACAATAATTTATAAAAAAAACTATTGATGGATCCATTTTTCATATATAAAATAAAATTATGATTACATTCTGACATATACAGCCTACTTCTTTATTAATTACAAAAACTGGTTAACCGAATAAATATATAATAAATATTAAAATATGGAAATTCTTATGTAAAATAATTAGAATAAATATTTAAAATGACAAAACTGCAAAATTTTATTATATTTCAAGAATCAATATATCATATTTCAATCAATTAATATATCTGTATATAATTAATTTATATTTTTACCATTAACTAATGTTTTAATTCTATTAAGAAAGTTTGAGACTTTATGCAAAATTAACGATTAAAAGTTTTGAGTAAGAGATTATAAGAAATTTAATTAAGTATAGGCCTACGAGTAAATTGATGTTTGAGTAATTACAAAATTATTTAAATTTAGAAATAATTGTATGTAGGATTGAAGAAAGTAAACATGTATTTCAGAAAAGTATAATAGAAGAAACTTGAAAAAAAATTAAATCGGATATATAAAGTAATTAGAATTTGATGCGAAAGTAAGTTAAAAATAAAAAAAAATTGCAAAACTAAAATTGTTATAAACGAAAATGTTTTTTATATTTGATTGTATGCGTTATATGTCGCTAAATTCTTAATAGAAATAACTTTTAATATATTTGTTGTGCTCTTATAGAAAAAAATACAAACTTTTTAAATTAAATTATAATTTTTAAAACAAACTGATTACTAGTGAGAAAAACAATGTAATAACATATCTCTCATTGACAAAATACCTGCTTAAGAACAAAATAGTATACATTCTCGAAGAACCTTTACTTTGTTTAGTGTATGTACAAGGGTTTTTATGGAATGATTTCGCGAATAAGTAGTTTATTTTTTATATTTTTTTTAACGATTTAATAAAATTGTGACAATTCTACATTTTGCCAACTATAACTAAATCTTACATCGAAGAAAAATTATAATCATATTTATATTTTATAACAAGATATATTTATTTTTAGAGCTATCTACAAATAATTTTCTAGACATGCATCAAAGAAATAGTAAAGAAAGTTGTTTGAATTGAAAATTGATATCAAGTGGTTCTCAAATTAAAATATAAATAAAAAAAACTTTTTCCAAGAGAGAGAAAAGAATTTTCAATAATTGAAAAGTTTCTTTATAAATAAAACAATATTTCTAAAGAAACTTTTGAATTTTTATTCATTATTCCATTGTGATTTACTTAACACAGAACGAAAATACTATAAATGATTTTTCTTCTCATTTTATTTAAATAAATAATAGTGGTTTTATTTTATTTTTTCGAATTATTCATCAAATTACTTCAAGAAGTTGCTCTTCAAGTTTAAAAATGTTTTGAAGTTGTTCTGGGATACAAGTATAAAATGAATCATTACAGTATAAAAAATCGCATTAAATTTAGTTAATATTTCAATAAAATAAAAATTTTATAATATGGAATATTAAATATTTATGATAGACACGGATAAAACAATTATTATTTAATTATTGGCATTTTTAAGTAATACAGAATTTTTCTCCTAATTATGACTTTCATATTTGATATCGGTATTGTAAACGTTAAACAAAGGAATTATGTAACATTTCGTTGAATCTGTACAAAATATTACATAATTCTATTCAAGATATATATTAATCTTTATTTTATAATATTTTATTAAAATAAATTTCTCATTACTTAGTTAAATATCTGCTAATCTAATCAAAAAGTATTTATTAATTTATATTAATAATACGATATTTTCTTTTATAAGACAGAGTTTTCGATTTGGGTAATACATCCGCTCTGAGAACATTAACAGGTCAATATGGTTTGACGAATACAGATTCCAGAGTCCACCGAAACATCCATATAAGGACAAAATAGATGTTTCCAGGATTGCAGGAATGTAAGCATTTAGTGGGTGCATACTCATGAGTTAAAATAACCGAAGTTAATCAATTGAAAACGATTTAACATAAAATATAAATAATCTCTGACTGTAAAGAACGAATATCACATTGCAGAAATTGATACAATAAGTGAGCATTATATTGTTTGAGAACATGTCAAAACGATCGCCTTCAACAATACATAAACGGACAAGCGTGACATTACAGATGGTATGTAGCATTCCTAATATCATCGTTTTACGGGCCTTCCAGGTTCGTATCTTCAGTTCGCCAACATTACGCATCATACATCAATTCTTTTGGTGTATTCAGGTAGTCCCACTGGAAAAATAATTAGTCCAGAGAGGTCAAATCTGGACAACGAAGTGGCTATGGAAAACAGCTTTGTGTTTTATCCAGCGGTCTCCAAATCTCTCTGTGACCCACCGTTGCAAATCTAACCAGTAATGAAGTGACGTGCGTTGTGCCTCGTGTACTTACGAAACCTGCTGTAGTTTTACCAACGGAAAAAATATCTAGCCATTCGTACACCATCGTATTTACAATGTTCAGATATTGGTCACTACTCAGGATGTCGTCAATGAATATGGGACCAAGTGGCTGCTTACCCCACATTCAATATTAGATGTTTGGGGTAAAAGTTTCACTAAACTGACTCTGTTCATACTTCGACTTGTAGACTAGTTTAACGACTTAAACTCGTTTAATTTTTCTAGTATAAAGCTGGTATTAGTGAAAACATATATTACTTGATTATCTTGCATTCTATCGATAATGTATTGGATCACAGATTCTTACTCAATCGTAATTTGTAACGAAATCTCAATCATCTGATATATGCATTCTTGGAAATCTCGATCATTCTGGCGCTTGACTTTCATTGAAAATTGCTTGTGAATCTTCTGGCTGTTAAGTTTTGGAGCAAATTCGGGGTAAAGGCTTGTAATGCTTTCCGTCATTTAGCAACAATGTTCATAGTTTATAAGCATTCTTGCTGAACCTCTGAGTAATCGTTTCGCCTAATATATGTTGAATATGTTTCATAGTAAATTATTTTAAAATATTTATTGTTGTAAGGGAACAAATAACTTAAAAGATTTTTTTTATAATTATGAATTTTGATCATTGTATTTATTTATGTGTAGGATTAGATGGACGCAAATGTCTACATTGTTATAAAAAAAAGTCGAGAAATGCAGGGAGCACAGTTAAAAAAAATAAGAAAACAAACACCAAGATTAGAAAGTTTTAAGAACGAAAGTTGGGAATGGAACGTTAAGAAACGAAGCAGCGTTTTTTTATTTTTGTCAACTATTGGCTCATAACTGTATTTTTCTTTCTTCTCTTTATTTCTGCTCTTACAAATTCTCGGAATCGTCCGGAATATCGCAGGAAATTCTTATATGAAGTTTAAATAAGTAGTTATGTAATCCAAGCAACATATCGGAGTTAGCGACTCCATGGTGACCGACGAAGGACAACACATGACGGTTGTTTCTAAGAATAATACGATGATGGACATGAAATATCTTAATTGTACTGATCTGAAAATTCGACTCAGATGATGAAAATTGAAAACGACCGGTAGTAAGAGAGAGTTAGTGGAATGATTGGAAGCGGCAATTTTGGTTGAAAAAAAAGACAACAACGATAGCAGCGAAAGTGGTGACGAAGATAATAATAATATGCGATACAAAAGTAAGTACTCTAAGCCGATGTTTACATTTAGAGATGCCGATGGATCCCTTGAAAAGTTCAGTATTGATGACAAGAAAAATGTCGTTAAGTGGATTTCCAATTTCAATGTCATGACGGAAATGTTTAACTGGAATAGCATTCATAAGATAGTTTACGCGAAATGATAACACAGAGGTTCAGCAAGAATGCTTATAAACTATGAACATTGTTGCTAAACCATGGAAAGCGTTAAAAGCCCTTTACCCCGAATTTGCTCCAAAACTGAACAGCCAGAAGATTCAGAAGCAATTTTCAATGAAAGTCAAGTGCCAGAATGATCGAGATTTCCAAGAATGCATATATCAGATGATTGAGATATCGTTACAAATTACGATTGAATAAGAATCTGTAATCCAATAAATTATCGATAGAATGCAAGATAATCAAGTAAGCAAAACAAATCTTTATGGTGCTACAACTTCTAAAGAATTTTCGACAAAAGTTGCAAATTTACGAAAATATGAAATTTAAAGCTCTAAACATAATGCTAAAATGTCGGCAAGATTTAAGAAGTCAGGGCATGAAATGAAGTCTAATAATTCTAATGGAGACGAAAACGTTGCTATAACAGTTGCGAGAGAAACCATTTAAATGAAAATTGTCCGGAAAAAACTAAAAAATAAAATATTTTAAATATAATAAGTTTGTCCGTATTTCATCATAATGTTCTCTGAATGTTGAAAAGAGTTATGAAGTAAAGAAAGAACAATTTAAGTCAAAGCATAGTTCTTAGTTCATTTCTTGTTTATCAGTTGTTGTTGAAAGCATACTTCCTGAAACAAGTTCATATTAGTTTTAAGAGAAAGTGGCATTGAAAAAATTATCAAAGTAAAAAACGCAACAGAAGCATTTCAGACAATATTGATGTGGCCTATATAAGTACTGGTCAGGTTGACTTGAGCAACATAGCAGTAAGAACGAGAGGAAAATCAGAAGGATTCCTGAATCCACCTAATAAAAATGATCGACGTTTTGATACTTATCACATCAATCATCTGGGTCATTTAACGATAACTAGAAAGAATTATCAGTACTTGTTTGCATTCACGGATGCCTTCTAAAGTTTGTGTTGCTCTATTTCACAAAATCAACAGGAAAAGAAGGTTTAAGTCAAGGTTTAAAAACAGGCCATTGTGTTTGGTAATCCCAGACGATTGTCTGACCGCGGATCAGCATTTATTATACATCGAACAACTTTAAAGATTATTGCAAGCAAGAGAACATTGATATATTTAAATTACAACAGATATTCAAAGAACAAATAGACGGAGAATAAATCAAATTGCTATCTTGCTGCGTACTAATCTGTGAATACCAACGCCCGAAGAATGATACAAGCACGTTGATTTGACAACGAAATACATCGATTCCACGTATGACTGAACTATTGTTAGGTCGAGTTGTTGTTATTCGGATTCAAAACGCATATCTGGAATGACCCTGAACAATGAGAACTTATCAGAAAGAAAAAATTCTGTGCTTCAAAGAAGAAAGAGAGAAAATCCGAGCAAAGCGAAGGAAAACATTAAGAAATCGCAAGCTGAAAATAGAAAAGCTTTTAACAAGGAAAGGCAACGTTCTACTAAATTCACAGTTAAATAATTTTGTATCTATAAGGAGAACTCAGTATGTTTCCAGCTTGAAAATTCATGCAATGTTCTTAGAACCGTGCATTTTTGTAGAAAGATCTAAGAAAGAACAGATATTTAGTTGAGTGGGTAGGTGATAACGAAGGGCCAATTCAGACAGCTTCTTCGGCGGACAACGACTACTACTGTGAAAGGCGTGGATCAACTCATTCACGCTTTTATATTTGGTTTTGTACCACGCAGATGAGGACACCGAGGACGATGGATTAGATTGATGTAAATGTGTATACTGCTATAAAAAAGTTGAGAAGAGCAGAGAGCACAGTTTATAAAAAGAAAGACGAAGACGAACGCCAAGATTAGAACGTTTTTCAAGAGGAACGTTAGAAATCTAAAGTTAATAAACGAAGCAGTATTTTTTGTTTTTGTCGGTTGTTGGCTCGTAACTATTAATATATTTTATGTTCTCATTATTTCTGTTTCTACATATATATTTAGTTATTCTAAAATCTATAAATATAAATTTAATTTAATATGTAAATTAATTAAAGAAAATCTTATTTTACACA
>NW_019385988.1:0-105195 GCF_000671375.1 Centruroides sculpturatus | reverse complement strand
ACAATTAATTTATCTACAAACAATTATTTTACAATTTCCGACGTTTTCATTAACATTTTGTGTCGCTCAGAGCGCTCACAATCTAAAATGGAGAATTTGTAAGTTTAAAAAAAAGAGTAAAAAAATACTGCTAAAATAGCAACAATTGTATTTATTTTTAAGAAAAAATATCGGAAGAATTAAATTCGAACACTTCGCGCATATAAATTTGCAAGAACGAATTCCAGTCGACTCGAAACTTGTCTCGGGACAGTTTGAAGTCCACACGCGACGCGATCTACCAAATCACACCCGAGCGCCAACAGAACTTTGAAAAAAAATGATTTTAATGAAACAGTCAATATTTAAAGATGCGATGCGAAATGGAGAGCAAAGATTAAAAGTGGACTTATAGGTAAGTCCACGGCATCGGATCTGCGGAACAAGCGATTTCAGTTTGCGGTTCCTAATACTTTTTTTGTCACTGTCACTTACCAATGTCAGTTTTTCTTTTATTCTACACTCCAGAGGATACCAATCTCTAGCAAAATACCCTCCTTTCTTCGATATCGACAAGAGTGATGAATGTCGCTCCTCTTCTTTTCCAAACGCCAAAAAACATCGAACAAAATATGTATAAAAATTTGTCAAATCTCTCTTTCCTTCTATTCTCTTCTTTTATTCTCTATACATGTATATATGCGTGGCTCGTCGTGTTGGAAGATTTTTGGCTCGGGGGTTTTAAAATCCGTATGTGTGCTAAGAACTTTTTATAGGGTGGCATTCTGACTCCTAGGCATAATCAACCCGTATAAAATTCTAAGCGGTAATATTTTACCAAGGTGTTTGAGATAAATTTCCAAGTGGCTTTAGTAGAGAAGCTACGGTTATGGCCTCGGTGTGTCATAAACTCGTAAAAGACGACTATCGATTACTATAGTGGCGATATTACCGACGTGGCTATCGATCGCTAAAATACATACCCCGCCATTTCTACTGTACAGTACTTACCGTTTGCGGCTCGTATTAGTATCTTATAAAGTTTCTTGTTTGGCTATCGATCGAGCTGGCATCAAACGTCGCAGTTGGCATTTCGACCCGACCGACCGGCAAACTATCCATTATCCTCTTGTTACGCCCGTCCGAAGTGTTTGAAGAAAATGACGACCGACCGAGAATCGTTCCCGGACTCTTCTGCTAGGCGCGGTAGGTTCCAGAATCGATTTCTGATTGGATACGAGCGATTTGGTGTAAGTTCAAAGGATGAGACGGTCGTCACATTTTATGTACCGAGACGTGTGGAGGGAAATATTTTAAACAATTCTTCCGAAGAAGGATTTAGGTCTTGGAAAATACAAATTTTCTATAATTAAGAATGTAGATTTTTAGATTCAACGAGTATTTATCGACTTTCTAAACTTTCTACTGTAGTATCTACATTGTTTTTCAACTTAAAGACTTGTCCGCTACCTTGAGAAAGGAATTAATGTACAGTACTCAATTAATAATTGATGGACTCGCCGCTTGTTTTTGATTCACACAACTCCAGTTGCTTACGAAGAAATTATTAAATAAAATGATTAGAGCGAAGAGAGAGAGAGAGAGAGAGGTCATTCATAAATCGTTCTCTTTTATTTTATGGATCCGCTAGTGACGTCGGGATTCTGATTTGCGAGAAGACAATAATAATAATTACGTATCGGGTATGGCTGACAGCGACGTGTTCTAACGTTAACAGCGAGTGACAAGCAACAATAACAGTAAAACTGATTGACGCGGAGAAAGCCAACACTAATTACAGTGGAGGGACGTAGGAACCGAGCACAACCGGTTTATTATATAATTTGGGAGACCCGTTGTTAGATTAACCGGTAAACGATCGACTAAAGATTAGAATCCATCGAGTTAGAACAGAGTAGCGACTTTTTCCAGACAGATCTTTCGATTTTCTCAAATTTTAAACAAAAAATTGTGAGAATCGTCCTTCGCATCCGACAGATTTTGGACTCGTTGGCTACATTCGAGACAGAAACGAAGTCTGCAATTAGCCAACTCGAGAGAAAAAGAACTAACAACACGGGTGAAAAATGGATGGAAAATGTCGTCACGATTTGTCGGATTTAGGCTCGCTCGTGTCCTCTTAACCTTTACTTTTCTAAAGAAAGTTTTTTATCAATCGCATCTTTAACATTGTGTAGAATTGGTCCCGTCTTCCTCTTAGAGACTCTCGACTTATGTTTAACGCTTGAAAATTTCTTTTATAAGACGAAAAAGTATCGAGCATTTCTTCTGGAATGAAATGCTCGATACTTTTTGAAATATCAACCGTTTATTCTGTGGAGAAGGAGAAAGAACAGGACTGGAAAGGTGAGATAGTCCATAAATTTTACAATATATGAGGTTTAAGTTTCGTCTTTTAAGTTCTATAATAAAGCAGTAAAACCTGTATCACTTACTAAAATGCGTTATGTCCATTATATAATTTCAAACACAGAATTTCGTCATACGTAAAATTTATCATTTAAACGAACTGTTAAAAGAAATCCGGAATTTGACATTTTATTGGCAACCAAATCACTACTGTAATAAAATATTTCAAATATTTTAATTAAACCTCGGCGTATTTAAAGCGGTATCGCGTGTGTTTGTGTCTCCGTAGCAATGACTAAAGTAAAAATTGATATAAAAAGCACGGGATAACGCGTCCTGACTATTCAATACGCGAAAGGAATCTTGCCACCAACTACGTCGCCATTCGTTAACACTAGAATGGCGTGGTAATGTATTAAATGTTCGGTTTCTTAATTCTCGACAACTTTTTGACTTACAATCTGAAAAGCTGTAATTCATTTAACTGGCGGAGTAAAAGTGACCATTGGAGGAGGAGGATGGGAATCGGTATTGCGGGCAATTTACTTCGTTCTAAATGGAAATATACGCGTAAAGAAAGTTATTCTTCTAAGTATAAACAACCGGAAAATTCTTCATTTTAAGTTTGATTAGAAAATTAAGATATGTCAAACCAATGTGAAAACACGTTTCCAGCCAGAAAATTATTTTACGAGATAACAAAAACAGCTCGACCGAGTGTATCCAACAGCTCGAATTTCTTAATCTTCTACCAGAGGTAATTTAGGACATTCAAACTAGAATCGAATTTGGACTCTTTCCGTGGAAGCGTATTCCAGTCGCTAAAACAGAAACTTAATGTCGACCCGCGTTAACGCGCTAAGTCACGTAATCCGACGTATCTAAAAACATTAAATTCTAAGAAATCAACCCATAAATTGATTTCTGATTTACCCATTTAGCATAATGAAATCTCATCTTATCGTTCCACCATAAAATCTCTAGAAGAATGTTCGATTAGCCATTAAGACGCCAATGCAAAAACAATGCATTCTTGTTTGTGTTTAAAGTACAAGTACATAATGATACTTTATTCGAGTGGTTTTCGCATCGATTCTATTTTGTACTACTTAATTCGGTTCCTACACTCGAAATACAAAATTTCTATAATAATGCGACCGAGCGATATCGCCAGATCTTTAAGACATCGCGGATTAAGAAGCAAATCCTCAGATTACTTTTATTTTTCAAACTCTTACTCGTAATTGTTTTATCAGACGAGCGGAAGAAATTTTCTAGTTTTCTAAGCAGATCCGAGTCGCGCGTAAGGGGCAAAATTCGAGATAAAATGTACACGCGACGCTTGGCTACCCGGAAAAACGAATTTTTCTACAAAAGTTATCTAAATTTACTGGCAATAATGTTTGATTCGTTAAATCGATCTTCGCTTCTTGGCCTAATAAACATCGGAATAGCGGTAATTCAACGATAAGTTTGGTATAATTAAACGAAAATCGTTAACAATAACAAAAAGATGTAATTCTCGAAAAGAAAATTTTTTCTTTAAAATTAATTAAAATTCATTTCGGCAGCCGGTACAATTCTTGGAGAACATTGAAATTTAAATGGCGATTTAATGGAGAACCGGAAAAACAACATGGTCGAAGAAAATAACACGCACAAATTACGATTCGCTCGATCGCCGTTATTACCACGAGCACTTCGATTAATGAAATGCCACGCATTTGGCACCGGCTTTAGTCCGCCGACTTATGGACATTAATATTTAGAAAGTATCGAAACCACGATGTTTGCAACAGAATTGTTCTTTGACAAGTATTCGTTAGAAGATTGAGTTGGAGAAATATTGGATAAACGATAAGAGACGACACGCTCGTTCGTGGTATTTATTTGAGAGGTATGCGAAAGGAAAGTAAGTTGATAACCATAGCGTTGTATGACGAAAGCGAAAGTGAATACGAAACGACTTCCGACAGAGAATAAGATTACAGAAAATCTATTCTATTTTTATTTGAAGCGCGTTAGAATCCATATTTTAAACTATTTCGATTTCGATATCTTTCGAGAAACGCGAATATAAGCCAACACTTAATTCTTACTCCAAGTGACACTTAGAAGTAATATTACCTTTAGCCTTTTTCGCACAAGTATTCCAAGCAATTCCGAAAATACTGGCGTATTCTCTCGTATTCGTATGTATCATTCGAGTGTTTTCGTCTCTCTCGTTTTATTGTCGTACTCGCGATATGCGCGAGAATTTCCAAACTCCAGACCCCTTTCTGTATTGTTTTTCGTATTCAAGGAGAAGAAAACGGGATCGCGGCCTCCGTACAAAAGTCCAAGTATCATTTGTCAACGCTTCAATTCGGATAATTCGGATTTCTTAGAACTTCCGACCCGGGTTAGGCTGTTTTGTCGTGGAACTCCAATTAGGTTTATTAAATTTATTTCCATTCTCTGACTTTTTTTAATTTAAGAAGAATTCTTTCTATTTTCTGCAAATATCTAAAGAAAACGGCTTATTTCTAGGAAGTAGCATCGGAGAATAAGTCACTGGACCCACTAAGAACTTGGAAATTATCGTTTTCGTGAAACGAAATGTTCGGTGACAAATGAATTGTTTCCTTTGTCACCGACAATTGTCTTTTTGTTATAATTGTCTTTTTTATGTTATTTTATATTTATAACGGAATTTTCAATATAAACATAAAATAGCGCTGTTGACGCAGTATCGATACAATACAGTATTTTGTCTAATGAAATTACTTCTTAAATAATAAATAAATCGGCTTCATTTTCTATATTAATTACATTTTAATGTTGAAGTTGGACGCATTTTCTACAGAATAATTTGTTCGTTTTCATTTCCCGATCTCTCGCTCGTTACAAATTACGTAACCGCTGGATGATATTCGAGGCTTCCAATACGAGAGGATTTCTTCTCTTACGAGATCCTTCTTGTTCGACACAGAAATTATTGCTTTTCTTGGAAACAAAACGGTTATCTGATTTTTTGGGCCAGCCAGTATGTTAAAAGTAACCAGTCGAATAATTAATATTAACTTCTTTGTAAGACCTTTCTATATTTCGAAATAGTTTATGATATTCTTCGAAACAGTTAGGACGAAATCATTGGATGAAATGTCAGACGTTTTAAAATTCCGGTTGAATTAACGAAACGGTAGAACATTTGAAGGATATTCTGTATAGTAAATTGTTATAGCCTAGTAAATTACGAGTGAAAACTCGCAAGTATCGCAAACTAGACACTCGATTTACGTTACTTTTGCTTTTATTCGCACGAAAGTCACCTTATGTCGGTTTAGGTGTTACGCGAAGGCGATGCCTAGTTGCTGATGTAGTCTGCGCAACAATCAATAAATAACAATGCCATTAAGTAGAAACTTTTCGAATTTTCCAAGTCCTCGTCACTTCTTTCGATCTTGCATGAAAAGTAACAATTTGAACTTTTCCTATAGAAATGATGTTGGATACCAGCCCGGATCGAAAGCTTATTTTATACAATGCTAACCTATTTATATGTATATAAGTGACCTAGAATTAATAATAAGTTATAATAATTTCGAGTTAAAGGTTTAATTAATATATTTTTGTAACGTGACCGTTTACTCCATTCCCACAAAGTTTAAATTATTTGCGAGTAAACATTTTAGAGTTTTCCTTCTTTTTAAATAAAATTATTGTCAAAATTTATTCTTTTTCACAGTAATTACTTCGGTTGTACACGAAACTTAATTGGTCGAGAGTACAATACGAGTACTAGCAGACTTTGGACAAAACATGGCGTCCACGAGCAACAGTCCATTAGAGTAATTTATTCTCTGTCTCGAGAATAAATCATTTATATTAAAACGGAACATATTTAGTAATTTATATTATTATTAATGCATTTGCCACGCTTCGGGCAATAAATGTAAATCTAATCGCATTTAAATAATAGGTTTGAATATTCATATTCGTCTGTATTACGCCATCTTATTAATGTGTAAATACCGAAGATAATTAGATTAGTAATTCATTTTTACTATGTACTTTTTATATTTTTCAATCAAACAAAGTACAACGATGTTCCGTCCTAGCAGAGGATTGCAATAATTAATAAAGTTTACGTATCGAGAGAAAAATCCCGGTCGAAATAGTAAAGAACAGCAATATTAGGTTGCTCCTAGCTCGCCATCTTTGTTTTTTATCTACTTGTAGTCCGAACAGATTTCATTTAAATTTTGCAACTGCTCTTCTTAAAACTCTGCTGAGAATTGGCTTATCTTTCAACAGTGTTCGTAAACCTTGTGATAATGTAATAGTTTCGTCGAGTTGCAGCAATATATATTTAAAACTAACCGTATCGATCGAAGCGTAATAGAAAAAATTGTACAACCATTTTAGGATTCCATAGAAAGAGCATCTTTAAAATTCCTTGGAATATCTCTTGCAGTGAGATTTTCTGGAATAAATCAAAATTCTTTTTCTCCACCTTTAAAAATTGATTTTTTAGTTTTTGCAGAATGTACTTTAAGACAATTCCTCTTAAATTTAATTAATTAAAACAATTAAGCAATAATCCGATAAACGAATTCGCATTATTAACCATTGTAGCGGGACAATAAATATCTTCCCACTAACACCAGAAATTCCACTCGATTTTCTTGGATAATTCAGTTCGGTTGGTTCGTTTCGTCATTCGTGTTCGTTAGACCTTTGAGGAGAGGGTAGACTTTTTCTCCATGTGTATATTCCTCGTGTATTGATCTCTTCATCAGAAATCGAAGCGAATTTCAATTGATGTATTGTAACAACAAATAATCTTGTTAATTTACAAATGCACTCGATTTAAAGTAGTTAATATATTTAAATTATTCTACATTTTACAGTCGTAGTGTTTAAAGTATGTGGTGCGCTCGAGTGTCTTTTTTGTTTAAATAAACTTGTTACGTCGATTAATTTAATATATTAATTAATATTCGTTTTTATAATTAAAGGTGATTTAAAATGGCACTGTTTTTTCCAGTTCGGGTTTTTTCTTCCAGATAATTAATTCGCTCGGGACACATAAAAACGGACATAAAATATGCAAATTACTGTTCATTTTCGTGTTTTTTCCTTAACTTTAATTTAAACTATTATGTGAATAAATATTTTCGTTTTAAACAGTAATTCTGAATTAAATTGCATTCATTTCGTGAAATTATATTACTCTACCAAGCTTGCACCAATTACCGAAGCTATCTTCCATACTGGGCCAAGAATGGAAACAAAGTCGAAATAAGTAATTGCCACGAAAAATCATAATTCTGATGGAAATTGAATTCACTCTTCACGAAAAAATTTCACTCGTTACATTGAAATTTACCATTATCCACTGCCGCGAATACCTCTCCAGTTCTCCTTTCTTTTGTCAATCTCATCCACTGCTTTGAGTCTTTCTCCCTCCTCCGTTCTCTCGACATTCATCCCACGATTCTCTGTCCACGTGTTATCCGCCATTCTTCCAACTCGTCTCGCCCATTTCCGAGTCACCACTTGTATAATTTTTGGTGAAATATTTTAATACTTAACGAATAGTCTCCAAGAAATAAATAATAATAATTTCTTCGATGTATTATATGAGTAACAATATGTTACGAAATCAAAACGTTTATGTATCATAATGTATGAATATTTAATTTGATATAATTAATAAGATTTTCCGCTTAGGCACAGTGAATTGTGCAAAGCACGAAATTTTAGATTAAATTGTCATTACGTCACACAAATTACGAAATTATCCGAATAGTTAATAGCGTTAGAAATGACTATACTTGTTTGATTTTTTTTGTTGCGCCAACGCTAATTGCTAGTGCCACATTCAGAATTAATTCGAGCAGTTAAAAAACCCCTTTGTTACGCTACTAAACGTCGGCATTGTATCATTCGTGTGTCCATTCACACGCCATTCATCACAATGCTTTAACCAATCTGAGATTCAAATTTCTAGAGAGGTTGGACAAATAACTAAAATTTTAAAAAGTATACATATTTAGGGTGGCCGGAAATTCAGTTAACTATCGTAAAGACAGAGTTACTGTCTTCTCCAATAAAGAGTTTTAATACAATTAGTATAATTCTGTTCGATTTTGTGTATAAAATTTCGTTGTTCTACATTGGATACGTAAAACAAAACACGGTTATCTTTCTTTTGAGCTACCCTGTATAAACAGTTTCTTGTTTACTTTCAGTTATCTTTCATTATTTTCTAAAAATAATTTTGGTTTATGCTGTTTCCAGATATTTTATACAACTACGTAAATACCCTAACAATGTAATGCCTTAATGTTAGGAAAGTAGCTTAAAATTAGTCTATCGTATGATTCCATTCGTATTGTCTAGTCGATATTAAGGATCTTAACAACGTTTCAGTTGAATGTCACGTCACACTTAAATGTTTACGTTACTTATTTAATATTCTATAAACACAGAGATATAATTTCGATATAAACGTCGATCACACATTTTAAGTCCATTATATAATTCGCCTAGTGTGTAAAATTGAATGTAGTGTATAGGATATCGTTATTAAAAATAAATAGGCTAAGTATAAACTTTAATGCATAAACTGAAAGAAAACGCCGAGAATTACACATAAAACGAGTACGATTTCGATCGGGACCCGAACCCACACCTTTAGGAAATATATTTAATACTCGGGTGTTCGATCGAGAATCGTATTGCAAATACTGTTATTTTAATTTAAGTGCCTTTCTTACTTTGTAAATACGTTAGGACACTCGGATATTTTAGTTTTTAACCATGTAACGTTTATTGGTAAACTAATTACAGCATTTTATTGATTTTCGAAAGGATAATCATTTAAAAGCGTATGTGTCGATTGAAAAAATAATGAAATACTTTCGGATCGAACGTTAAGGATTCCAATACTTTTTCTCGACACACGAATCATTCGATAGACTGATCGAAGAGGGCATTAAGTTAAATTCCTGTTGTCAATCGATGTTGTAAACATTTTGATAGAAACAAGAATTTCGCCATGTGTCCGATACAATCGTCACATACATAAATACAATACTCTAACTTATATTATATAATAATATACATTTCATTCGATAATGATTCTCAATACCCGCACAGTTTGAATCTTGTTAATACGTAACAGAGATAATGAAAAGCATTGTTATCTATTCAACAAGTAGAACAATAGAGTTCCTTCGTGATTTCCATCAGAAGAATGCAGGAAATACAGTATATACTTTTTCTGACGTTTTCTTCCTTTCTCGCGTTTGTATTCCATATTGTTGTAAAAAAGGGCTGGCAGAAATTACAATTTAATAAAATAAAATTTCATTACAAATACTAATCGTATCTTGCTTGCTTGCCATGTCCAATCACCTGGAACAACCATTCTTCACTGCAGAGATGACCTTTCTTTGTAGGCTACAGCTCTGCACAAATATGTAAAATAGTCTAAAATGTCCACAGGTGACAATCCCAACACAATTAAAAATANTGAAATTTTATTTTATTAAATTGTAATTTCTGCCAGCCCTTTTTTACAAGAAAATGTTATATTTTTAATTGTGTTGGGATTGTCACCTGTGGACATTTTAGACTATTTTACATATTTGTGCAGAGCTGTAGCCTACAAAGAAAGGTCATCTCTGCAGTGAAGAATGGTTGTTCCAGGTGATTGGACATGGCAAGCAAGCAAGATACGATTAGTATTTGTAATGAAATTTTATTTTATTAAATTGTATTCCATATTGCTTTACGAATTATTAAAAAATCCAACAACGAGTTGCTTAACTTTTCCGGCAACATTTGGTGGCGCCATCTGTTACGATATTTTGTTAAAGAAAACTTTTTATATTTTTAATTATTATAAAATGACAAGAAGCTTAATTTCGAGGGTGGGACCGAGTTTTATAAAATTTGTAAATGCTGGTAACGAGTAAAATCATCATTAAGTCACGACCCTCCTTTATCTCCTCACCTTTCCCTCGACCTTTAATCACCAAAATTTAATAGCATCGATTCCCTAATAAATGAATCTCTCTGTAAAATTTAAAAATTTTCGACAAAAAGCGCAGAGTTATTAAGCTTCGAACAGGGTGAACAAAATCGTGCGTCACACACACACACACACAAATACAAACATCCATACATACAGAAAAACCTCCAAATATTTTTGCATTTCTTAACGTTTTAAGGTTTCGTTTTACTTTCCCTCTGTTATAACAGAGGGAAAGTAAAACGAAATTATTTCTAACCAAGAGAAGTGTAAGAATTACTAAGCGTTAACAATTACAAAAACGAAGAAGATATTCAAAACACACGAGCAAACAAAATGGTACAGCGCGTTATTTAAATTTTAACGTAGTATTGCAACTGTTTTGCCACTAAAATTACGCATTTCATCGAATCTTTCAAAATTTGTATAATTTAACACAGAATTAAAACAACGCAAGTTTCGCGGAAATTAAAATTACCTACAATTAACATTACGAGAATGGATTGGATTGATGGTACGACGCAACGCAACACACGGGCGATCTGCCAAAGGGAAGATGCCTCTCGACAGGAATTTCTGAGGGGAACTGTACTCTACTTAGGTGTTAGACTCGAGAAGAAAACCCGAGAAAACCACGGTCCCAGCCCATGGGTCAGGTTCGAACCGCAATCAGTATTCGATGGATCTCGTATCCCATAATGTCCCGGAATGGATCCCATAGCGGAGCGTGGCACGCTGGTCCCATTACGAGAATGCGTGAATTATACCGAAATCGCTGCAAACGCGCCGACGAAAGAAGAATTCGAGATTTTGAAGACAGATTACAGCATCGAGACGGAAATAATTTAATGGTAACGATAAAGATATATTCTTTTTTGTAGTTTCGAGTTTTTCCTCGAGATTTAAAATTTAAGACGTGGAATTTCAAAGCCATTTTTAAATTAAAGGCTATTCGACTGAGGAAACGAAAGAATAGTTTTGGAAAAGCTACCTTATACGTTTCGATTAGAAAATAAATAAATAAAAATAAGTTTGATCGGATGCCCCGCGACTTTTTCTTGTATGGGTACGATGTAAAGTGACAGAAATATCACGTCTGATAATTGCGATCATTGTTTTCACATTCGCCTTTCTGAAGGATGGAAATTCGGAAAAAACTATTAAATTGTTTGGACGAAGTGTTAATGCCACGAACTGCATTAAAATATACAGCCCATAAAATTAATACCTATTCCAAACAATTGGTTATTCCTGCTGGAATTTTCCTTAATTTTTAAATTAAGACATTCGGAAGAAATTCGCACTAATCGACACCAAGTGTTTACTCCTATTTAACTCTATTGTTCCTCTTCGTTGTTTTCTTTCCTTATTTTAACTCGAAAATGAGCGCTTTCCCGGTTATTCATTTAGCAAAATTAAATAATCTTTTCATTAAAAATAATTTTTTTATAAAATAAAAAGTGTACGTGATTTCTGTGTAAAAAACATTAAATTGTTTCTTTACAAATTTGTGTATTTTAGTATAACATTACGTGTATAATTTGCTATTAGACGTATTCTAAACGTAACGCGCTTGAAATGACGATATTTTCTACAAGAATTTTTGTAAATTATACCGTTCTAGAAGATTTTTTAATAATTATTTTTTATAATATTCAAATTAACCTTATAAATCTGCTACAGTTCAGAACATTTCCGTAAAAAAGAAAAAAAAAAAATAGATTAAAACTCGTTCTTGTGGCAATCGACAAAAGAAAGCATTTTCTTTCGCATAATCGCAGGCATTATAGCCAAGTTCCGAGTATAAAATTGGCCACAATTTATTAGCTAGGATGGTCGTGTCTTAATGGAAGACGCGTATCGTGCGAAGCCGTTTTATGCGAGCAATGTCGATGCTGCCACAATAATCGCTTCGCGAGTCGTCGAAGATATTAGCGCGGTTATTGTTAACAGTCGACGAACGACGCTACACCGGGTTCCCGTAGAGCATCCGCAATGTCACAAGAGTTAGATATATCTTTAATGTGGAAAGTACCGAAAAAGTCGGTCATCGTCATCCGTATATGATGGGCCACAACTAGAAGTTGTCGCCGACAGGGAAACCCGAACGACTCGGCAAAGGCCTTTCTTGCCAGAAGAGAGGTGGAAGCGTCGTGGCCTTTGTGGAGAGACGAGGAGCATTTCGCCCGGGTGGAACGGCAAACATTCGTAACTGTCGCATTCGGAATCTGGGAATCCCTGGCGTTTTTCTATTACATTTACCTAAAGTAAACCATTTCAATTTTGGTTGTGTTTTGGTTACGCTACAAATTTGCATTTTCCAAACGTTTTGCCAACTCCCGCCAGCGCCGGATTTACATAAGGGCATTTGGAGCCGGTACCCAGGGCCCCCACAAAAGTACGTTCAAACATAATTTTTTTTCTATTACTGTGGCCTAGTCACGGGGCCTCTCACCACCTTTGTGCGAGGGTAGGGCCCATCCTATGTCCTAACTCCAAAGAAAAAGTTTTTCTCTCTATCCTATCCTCTTATATTCTTATCTCATTTACTACCTTATCCTCATATTATCCTCGCATTAATTTTTCACTTATTTATTCTACCCGAATAATGTCCTACCGACTGTTCCGTACGCATCCGAGGTAAGGGGGGCCTCGCGAGGCAGAGAAAACCAAACCTGGGAGAAAAGCGACGAAAGACATGGGAAAATTTCGAGAAAAATATTACGTAGGTATTTTTCAATGAAATCAAAATAAAATATATGTATATTTACAATAACCTTATTTTTAAATGAAATTTATAACTTCCTACAGTTGAAACGTTTAAAATACTTGAAATATCGCGCGATTATTTATACACGTTGGTGCAAGTTTGACGCAGACAAGACCTTTGTACACCGCCTTCTACGGACTATTGATAGGTAGATGGAGTATACATCTACGCTGTTACGAGCTTATACCGACACTGCCATCAAAAATTTTGCAGGTAAAAAAGCGCGAAAACGTTTTATATAATTTTTATAAGTTTGCTTTATCTAACTTAAATGTATTACGTTTAATTTATATTGTCTATAATTTATAAAACAAAGCGTTGTTTAATTAAATTTTATATCAATTTATAAGAATGTTTAAAGCTTTAACACCTTTATAATAATAAGTAAAATTTTTGAAAACATATTAAGTACAGCATTTTGTATAAATTTTCTAAATCGTCAAATTTGCCTACTCTTAAAGGGGCCCCCACCTTATTTGTGCCCGCGGGCCTCCGATTGTTAAATCCGGCGCCGTCTAAGATCTTCGTATAACAGAAGTTTCTCGTACAAATAAAATTCTCGTTGCTGGCGGTGACGAATTTTGATATTAATTGTGTCCCACGTGTCCCCAACTGTCGCCGTAGTAGATTTAGTCGCGTTTGGACGGCTAAAGAAGGCGTTGAATAGGAGTACTTACGATCACCCCGCACTCGTACTTTAATACTTTCGTATTAAATCTTATCTGTACACGATTTATAGTTTAGTATACTTTGCTTTTATAACCGGTTATCATTTCCCCTGTGGATATTTATACAATTATTCTAGATATTCATCTATCTGAAAACGTAAATTTGAATTTGCTGCGTGTTGCGTGTTCGCTATGTTTAAAATTATATTTATGTCTCTTTTTAACGTTAAAATGCGAAAGATTTTTTCTTTGTATAGGCCTATGGTGTCTCGGTGTAAATAACTACTACGGGTTATATAATTATTTTAAGCGGGCGGAGGTAAACTGTCAGGTCGTAAGCGTAAACGAGTAGAAGAGGAAGAAAGAACGAGTCAAACCGAATAGTTTCGAATGTATTCCGCGAACTGCTGCATCTATTAAAATCAAAGTATTCGGGATTCATCGAGACAATACGAAGCACAAATATGCAAAATTTCGGATGTCAAATATCTCGTTAGTTATTCCGTTCAGAAAAGTGAATAATGCATTAAAAAGGATGGTCGAGCGCATTTCGAATCGAATCTGACCAATTTCAAAAGATCAATAATTGAATAATCGAAATAATTCAACTTTTACTTAAAAAAACATTATTATTTGGGTGTCTCGAAGTTATCCCAATTGGCGAAAATGTCTCCAAAGCTTACCAACGTTTAGAAATACGCAGCGAATAAGCGTATAAGAGTACGTAATTATGCACTAATACTGGTTCGTTAATTAAAATTAATTGAAACATTGTAACAATTGTGATTTGTAGACACGTTCAAAATATTTGTCGATACGCGCTTCTTGCCCTTAATTACTTATATTACGCTGGTGTCCACTTTGGACGCTCTCGAGAACTAGAACTTGCTATACCGAGGGAAGAGAAACAATAAAATATATTTATTGTAGCGTAATCTCGTATGCCACTACAATCGAGCATTTGGGCCAACCTAGAATTGTCTCGATTGCAGCGGCATACGAGATTACGTTACAATAAATATATTTTATTGTTTCTCTTCCCTCGGTATAGCAAGTTCTAGTTCTCGAGAGCGTCCAAAGTGGACACCAGCGTAATAAATTTTAAATATATTCGCATTTCTGTCGGCCTACTAGCGAATGAGTGGTAAAATCACCCAACACTCGTAGTTGGTGCAACGGACCGGCTGCACGGAGTTACCCGGGTTTACTTCCACTTCACGCGTGTAACGTCTAAATAGGGGACCGGATTCTCGTATTAAGTCCTCCCGGAAGGCATCTTCCCTTAGCTGATCGTCCACGAGTCGCACCGCCTTATCTCATCGTTTCGATGTAATATTTCGGCGATGCTTCTTAAGATTACGCTTAATTTCCATTCTGTCTGCCTATCGAAACTGTTGTACATTTAATAGACAAAATTTGATGAAGAATGGAAGACTCGAAGATAATCTTCGAGAATTAAGTTGGTTAATTCCACGAGTTTGTTTATTCTCTGAAGGATCGCTATGGCACTGGCTCGAGAACGACAACGAGCTGTAAACTTGAAAATAAAGTGGGTAATACAGTAGAGCCTCGAAAACTCGGCACTCAATAACCCGCACTCCGGATAACACGGCCACACCCTGGCAGGGCAAAAATACCTTTAAATAATTAATTTTCATCATAGACAGCTTTATGCCTCATAGAGTATTTTTCTGAGGTCTGTCTTATCAAGTAAATTACTGTACACAGTGTATTCATTAATTTTCATTTTCATGTAGTAAAGGCTCTATGCCTTCATAAAGGACGTACTTTTCCTTTGTTTAAGGGTATTTGGGCAGTTTATTTTCTGTTGTATTCTCAAGCAAACAATACATACAAGTACAGTACAATATTTTCTGAGGAAACACGCATACTTATCCTTTTTTAACCCCATTCCCGATAACTCGGCATTTTCACAAACTCGGCCACCCTTCGGTCCACATTAGGCCGAGTTTTCGAGGCTCTACTGTATTCCCAAAATCCGAATGATATAAAATTTCACATTGTCGGCTATCCACGCATCGTCATCAATTTCGAATGGGACAAACTTTTAAGATTTCGTTTCGCCAATCACATGATCGTCGATTCTAACGTATCCTTTAGAAACTATTTTACAGTGGTTTTATTGAGGAATATTTCAGTTCCTCCGGAATTATCGGGGAATGGGATGCAACAGAAAGTCTAAACATTAGCGGCAGCGACGGATATCAGGAGTAGCGACATTAATAGGAGAAGGCCCATTATAAGTCAAGTATCGAGAGAACCTCCACACACAATGACAATAATCTTTGAACCGAAACAGGTGGTCTGTATTGTACGTGTGTAGCGCAGGTAATCAATCTTTGCTTTTACACAGAAGAGGAGGCCGGATGAGTCGAGATAAATTGCCAAATGTTACAGGTTCTTTCGATTAAATCTTCAAAATTCTATATTAACAGATGTAACTAAGTTTAAAGTTTCTAAATTATTATAGGCAACGCGTTTTATTAATACTTTTTGTGGTGTTGGTTCGAATTTTTTAGCGTTTTATTCTTTTATAGTGTTTAGTATACAATATCGATCAAAATACGTAAGTGGAGCGTTAGAAGCATTGCGTAATACGCAAAATCTCTTCTGGGAACCACGCAAATTGCATTAAACACTGGCGCAAATTCAACATGGCGATGCGCTTTTTTTACGTTCGTGCCATCGAAAATCGAGAACTTATCGCGCGTTTTTTTTCGAACAATTTCTATGGAGCAATGCCCAAACGTCTCCATCATTCGAACACAGAGAAGACACGTAATAGATTTCGCTTAATTAAAACGCTATGGAAATCGATCCGATCAATCCACGCAACGAAAACAAAGGCAATTTCGTAGAATTTTGACGGTTTACAATTAATTTCGCCCAACGAATAATTATAATAAAGGGGGGAGGAGTAGGACCGCGTGTATTTTTAGATTTCCACGCGCTATTCGTATAATTTCTGGATGTGTCGGGTCGTAATTATCGGAGGTGAAGATAATTTAATCGCTTAAAAAATTCCGTGACAATTATTTAAAAAACTGGCAAAACGCCTTCCTCTTATAAATTTTTCTCTCGGAATTTCTCGTGTCCGAAAAAACTTAATTAATGAAAAAATAAGACAGCGAAAATAATAAGACACGCGGGACGAAAAAATTCGGTGAAAAATGAATGATTTTTTTATATTCCGATAAAGGTATACCGCGGCAAAAAATATCATTAAGATTAATAGTTTTTGCAGCGATTTCTATCAAATTTCTATAGTTTCTATGGGAAAAATAACTAAGATTAATGGTTTCTTCCAGTGGATTTCTATGAGATTTCTATAGTTTCTATATAAAAATTCATTAGAGTTAATATTTTGAAGCGTATTTTATGAGGTCCTACTAAAACTCATTTCCAGAGTAGTTTCTATCGAAAAAAATCATTAAGATTAACGATTTTTCCCATAAAATTCTGTCGAAACGAAACGTCAATTCGATAAACTCGATGTGATTTTGTAAAAATTTGGAATTTTTAAAAGAAGACAGACTAATTTTTATTAATTTAAAGGAAAGTGATAATTAGATGTTTATATTTTCAGCGGGAATCTCGACGTAAATCGAGAAAATATAAATGGCGAATTTGCTATATCCACCGAGTTATCCGCAGAATCCATCGACCAAAAGACCAGAAAAATATGAAATATTTCGGTCGAAATTCTATAAATTATTTTATTACAGAAAGAAATTCCATTTGCAACAAGTATTACCGGTAAAATCTTTAAAAAATTCTATTTTATCTATCGAATTAACGAATTCTTCACCAAAAAACAGGTTTTCCAATGGGATTTAAATAAAAAAATGTAATCTAATTCGATTCGAGACGATAGAAAATATATTTTCGCGCAACGAAAATAATTTCGATACAAAAAAGTTATCGGAAAAATAATATTTTAATTACCGAACGTCGCCTAATTTTCCACTTCTTTTTTTGAAGCGAGCGTCGCGAGGGACGAGCGACGCGACTCCGCGAGAGAGGACCGTTTTTATACGAAATCGACCAAATTACTTTAATGTATCAAACTATTTTCATCGTTTCGATGAAAATAGTTTGATACATTAAAGTAATTTCGAATTACGTAATTATTTACGTATTAGGATATTAAGTAGCGAACGAGATAAAATTAATGATTTTTTTGGAGATGGAATCGCCGAGAAAATCGTCGGTATCGCCACTCAGACATATGGCTAATTCGAAGATAAAACGATAAATTTTTTGCGATTTATTGGCGGAAATGCGCTACTTTTGTTGCGATAGCAGATTTGCACGACATTTCTGCCGTTTTAATATAATTATAGCGATAAGACTAGAGAAAAGCGTTGGTTTTTTGCCTTCTACCTCCAGTAACTAGAAATCTAGAAAATTCATAAATTTCTCTCAAATTTGCACGCGGTTATAAAAAAGCAGTCGAATGCACCGTGGAAAAGTCGTGCGCCGAGAGGGAGAGGACGTTAACAATGTAGGATTTTAAGTAGTCAAACGGACGAGTATCGTTTCTTCGGCTTCTTCGCGACAAAGACCATAAAACAAGGAGGAGAAAATACGTGTTATAATGCGAGAATGCAATAAATCATTTCGGAATTGCCGGAAAAATCATTCTTTGAGAGTTAAGTGAGAAAGCGAGGAGGAAGGTGGCCCGAGGGGGAGGGAGACGAAGATGCGGTCATCTCTTTTTTCCTCTCGTCTTTTCACACCTCGGCACCCATTGTCGGTGGCAGAACCAACCCACAGCAGTCCAAAGGGCCAAACTGCCTATCGATTGACTTTCGTCTGTATACTGTCTGTTAGCTGAAATTAGCCAGCCACTGCACTCTTCTTCCTACAATTCCTTCCTTTCTACGCTCTTTCCAATTACAACCGCTCAATAATAAACACATTTAACCACGTTAATTCCTATCTCTGGTGTGTAGAAACGAAGCAAAAATAAAGAATTTAATTTTATTATTATTTTCTTTTTTTATAGTAAAAAGTTGGAAGAAGACGCGAAAAATCGACGGATGGAGTGTCAGAATTTAAAAATTTACGTAATTTATTAATACGGGAGCCGCAAAACATTGGCCAAGAGGATCGATAGATATCGATAAAGTCAGAATGTTGCCCGCGTTATAAACGTTCGGAGGTTTCTATTTAAGAGAAATATAAATTATACCGAGCGATGTTAATCTCTGGGTACAAGAATTGGCCGGAAATACGCGCTGGAGGTGGAAGAAAATCGGCAGGAAGTGACGTCGGGACGTTTTCTCCCGCGTCACGACGTCAGAAAATCGAGCAAAATTCTCTCGCGCGTTCGGAATTTTCGATTTCATCGCCGACGCGACATTTAACGCTTTCACCTTGCCCCTTCTTTCCGCGTTACGGGGGAAGAACGTCGTAAACGATTCCGTCGTTTTTCTCCCCAGCTAACAATTTGCTGGTACGAAATTCGGGACCAAAAAAGTAAATTTTATAAGAAAAGTCAGCGATAATTAAATGCAGCGCTAGTTTAAGTACTGTTTATATCGTGCATTTAATATCCATAAATATGCGCCGAAAAAGTGCATTTTCGTCAAGATTTTTAATAAAACACTTAAATTTCTTAAATAAACATATTTTAATATTATATACGATAAAAATGTTGCGAGATTTTAAAAAGCAGAGAAGGAAATGAACGCTGTGGCGTAAAAATAAAGTTTTACTTATGTTTATTATTTACAAAAGGAATGGAATTGTTATAGATTTATATCAAATTTTCATAAGACGAAAAATTGAACGTTTCACTTACTTCATGCCCAATAAGCTTACGCTACTTACGAAAACGTAAAGCAGTTCCGCTGACGTTTAATGGTAAATAAAGTAAAAATACGTTTCCTGCAAGATTTTACACTGAATTTTTGCTAATCAATATCATTTTGAATTTAAACTGGACAAAGGTTTGTTTTATTGTCTACAATTTCAACTTCGGAGTTTCTATCCGACAGATTTAGAGAATTTCACAAAATAAAATAAGCGCTTAAGAAGAATGACAAGAATTTATAACTTTAAAAGAAAAGAAAAAAACCTCTGTTTCATTTATTTTCGATAAAATAATAAAATCTTTAAGTATAGACATTATATAAGACTTCAAGACCTTTAAATAATAAAAAATGGGCAAAAATATATTTAATGACGTCGAACGTCGCCGGACGTCACAAAAGAGGGTAGTGTTTAAAAATCGAAACCAGGGTCAGCAGCCAAATAATGCGGCTACGTAGGTATTAATGGGGTAGCCGCGGGCAAATTTTCCAGGTACGGAGTGGACGGAGGTGACTTTATTACGAGTGTGGAGCCGAATGAAATATTTATTGTCTGGCCCCGGTTGTAAATCGGTGTAGTTTAGCATAGGCTAGCCAAACACTTAAATCCCTCGGACGGTGTTGCGACCATCTGGCACAGTCCGCTTCCTCCTTCTAATGGTGTCCTTAAATCATTTCTATTCATTCCTTGTGCCTCGGTCGAGACGTTTCCGGATTGATTTAACTTTTCTGCTGATCTAACCTTGCTTTCGACTATGTTTAACTACTCGCGGTTTTCTAAAGCATAAAAGCGGTTTTATTGTTTCCAGTCGGCCATCTTGTTTTATGAACTTTCCTTCCAGCTTCTACTTCAATTTCTTTTTTCTTGCCTTATTGTTTCCTTCCCGAATTTAAGTAATGCGATTTTTAAAGGGTAATTGTTATAGAGGTTAATATAAACCGGTAGGAAATTACTTTGACGGATGGGTTTCTCGCTCGTAAGTTCTCTTATACTTGGAAGGATTTATGATTATCCATTTTGATCCGGGTGTTCGGTGGCATTTCCCCTCCCCTTCATTTTATAAATCGTTCCGAGCAAATACTAATTTGGTCATTGGCTTACGGGTTAGAAAGTTAAGTTTTCCTCAAATATAATAAATCGCGCCGGTCAGGGGATGCTAATTTGCATATAAATCTTCACTCTTGTAAGTTACTCGACGGTTTGAAAAAGGTGCAAAATCATAATTTTCAGCTAATTTAAAAGTAATTTCACTGTAAGACGAATCTTTATAACTATAAATTGCAAAGAATATAATCAAAATTCATAACTTATAAGGTAATAATCCCTTATAAGTTATGAATTTTGATTATATTCTATATTTGATTATATTAAAGAAAATTTTAACATTATTCCCTAAACGTACATTAAAAAGCATCCCGTGTCTGATATAAACTCGCATTTTCTCTGTTAAAATATATTAGTTGAGTTTTAATCAGGTTTCTGCAGATTATCTGAGGATAACGATACTCTATCGATCCCGCGCCAAATGATTATATACACGCATATACATATTAATCACGAATTTCGTATTGATTTTCCGAGAGAATACGTAAGAAAAACGAGCAGATTTAATGATAAATAAGTGCATTCGAGAAAACACTTTATAAGCGTATTTTAACGAAAATTAACTTACGTAAACGTCAAATTTATTTTAAATCATTTTGAATTGAAACGAGAAACGATTGACTTTTTATGCATCGACGTCGCTTAAGAATATGCAAATCAGTCTTTTTTTATCAATACATCGCTAAAATATTCCCGCTGTAAGCATTTAAATCTACGATATCGTTCTAATTCTGCGAATTACGCTTATTATAAGTATAATATGTATAATCGGGGCGGGATTCATTGCAGCAAAGTGGAGGAAGAAGGACATCTTATACCGAATACTGACGACTTTAAATCCATCCCCGCGTATGCTGTAGGAAGTATCCATTGTCTTCCTATATAATTTATTCAAACCATAAGCGCGCCCTCAATTTAGCCAGTAAATAATATCAAATATTTAAATTAAGAGCAGTTACTAACGAATTTTCTTTATAAATTATAAATATTAACAGTGTACTAATTTATAAGAATTTTACCGAAGATCTTTGATCTTCTAAACGGTAAATGCATTTAAAAAGATCAATATTCTGCGACTTATTTAAAAATTATAGAAAATTTAATTTTTAATTTTTATTGTCCCTTTTTGAAATTGAGAAAACTGTTGGATAGGAATTCTTAATCGAAGACGTGGCCACTCGAATTTTCTAACAACTGTTGAAAATAGCGCCTCGTTTCTTAATGGATAAGTGAATTTCTTCCTCCTCCGCATTAATCAACTTAAAACTATAATTTAAGATTTAAATACGTAAATAATTAAACTAGTCGATAAAAAACACCTCGTTCGTAGATTAAACTAATTAAGTTTAAATAACATTAAGTTAAGCGAAAGATAATTAGTGAAATTCATCGTCGGACGAGAGAAATTTTCATGATTTTATTTCGTAAAATAACTTTGCATCGCCATCTGTTGAGGTGTATGAAATATATTTTAAAATGTATAGAGTACTGTATATACATTTTATTGGAAGCGTTAAAGGCAATTGGTTTACGCGCTTCAAATAATATCGACATTATTAAAATGGAATTTGATAAAATGTGAAAAGTTTTTTAAAGAATTTCCAAGAAAAATAAGGAAATAATTTAATAAACATTAGAAGAGAGGAAGCGTCATTGAAAGAAAGGAAGAAGAAAATTCGTTTATAAAATGTTTAAAAACGTCAGAGATAATGCAACGAGGACATAAATTTAAACAACAAGAAAACTCCATTAGATAATAAAGATTATGTTATTGTTTACAATCGCTGATATTGCTCATTCTCGTCTTTTGTTATGGAAATGAAGATATTTAGGAGTTGAATATGGATTAGGGATGAAGGATGGTGGAGCGCGCGCCAAGATACTTTTATCTTATCTAACACTACTTTATCTTCATCACACCGCGTAACAGAACATTTTGATTAATTCCGAAAGGGTTAAAATCTTCCAATTATTAAAAAAATACCCAGATACACACGCTTTGATAACGACTTAAGTATTGTTTAGTTACATTATCGTAACACGTTGCATCGATTCTCCAAACTCCATATTCATTACGATTATACACTTATTCGACTTTAATTATCTTTTGCGATTTTTATTAATTTTATATTTTACATTAATTATCGATTAGAATAAAGTTTTAAATTAATTTAGTTGGTTAAAAGCAACGACCGTTACACAACGGTTTTAAAACTGTGGGAGAAAGGTTATTTTAAAAAAAGTAAACTTTTCTAGTGTATTTTCAAATAATTGAATTCAATCCTAGTTTCGATTAGTGTCCCTCTCTGGAAATCGTCTCGTTACAAAAAAATCAAAATGGTGGCCATTTTAGTCGAGAAAATCGAACCCACATTGTGGAAGCGCATTCAAATTTCCTCTTACATATTCTATCGAATTCTTTAATAGAGTGTCTTATTTCTTTTCGCTGCTACACAGAAGCAATTTCTGCACTCTTTTAACTCCCTTCTTGTGGCATCTTCTTATTAAATTTTAAATATATATATATCTCTTTCGATCAAATTTTTTAAAGTAAATATTTCCGAGTGTTACTGTTAATTATCATACATAAATATGATAATTGCAATTAGCAAAGTAGGTGTAAATAAGTTAAATACTAAACTTTAACGTCACTTTCTCGATAATTATTCTTTTAATTAAATCTTATTTTTATCACGTTAAACGTTTGTATGTCTGAAATATTCATTAATTCTTTTATGCATTATGCATTTTAATCTAGAAATTTTAATTAATAGAATATATGTGTGTCTGGTTTATAAAGCACTCGGTTTGTATCTCCTTACTGCTGTATTTACTTGCGAAATCATATAAATTATATTAAAAAACATCTTTATATTATAAATTAATAATATTTGCTTATATATAAAACATAAGCGTCAATAAAATTTCTAAAAATATTATACAATCAGAATCTCCGTGTCTTTACGTAAACGGGAGTAGGAATTATCGATAAATCGCCCAGTATAGAAAATTTATTAAAACATTAGTAAAATACAATAAAAAATGAATAAATATTTTATGCGAACACCAAATATAGAAAATGTAAATTATAAAAACAGAATTTTCAAGAATAAATGTGAATTATCTATAATGAGGGTTGTTAAGAAAAGACGATAAACGAGCTGACCTCGACTAGTTGACTTGCACATCAAAATATGTTTATATTTTCACGCAAATTCCTCGTTCGACAATTAAAAATAGAAAACTTAAACTAAGATTTATATAACGCAAATTAAACGATTTAAGACTAGGGCAGTGCCGGCGGTGCCCAGGCACAGGGCGCAGAAACGACCTGGGCAAGTTTTGGGGCTGTTTAAGACGAAAATATTTTATTTTTTATTATTATACAATTCCCATTAAAATCAATCCCGTTCAATGTCCCGTCCTTAAGAAAAATGTCAAAGAAAATCCGAAAGTGTAGAGAGGAAAAGAGATTTTTATATGAAAATTTTGAATAAATCTTTTTATAGAATTGCGTGTAAACATTTAAAAACTTTGCTAAAGAGATCGTCTCGATCCTTTAAACAGAATTCAATTAAATTGCCTTAACCAAAATAAAATAATTGGACGTCTTAAAAAAGAAAGAATCGTCCGAACTTTTATCATTTAATATTTCGAGTGAAAAATCATTATAGAGGAATATATTGGGAGGGAAGGAGTAAGCCCTTCTATTCAATCCATGAATTCCAATGCGCCTTCGAAGAAAAAGTGGAAAGTAGAAAAACGTTTTTATCCCTTCTTGTATCTCGTATACGGGTGACCCGAGTCGGAGTGATTACATTTTGTTAGGGAGAAGTTTCCTATCTTCTACTTTATCGCCTCCTATTTTCCAAGATCGTGACTTTTCGTCGTCGTTCTTTTCAGTTGTAAACAGTCAAAAAATAATCTTTTTTTCCTTATTTTAAATTCTAAACTAAGCTTCTATTTATTTTTTAACGTCCGAGCCGCACCAATTAGATTACACTTAAATCAACAAACTTCTGTTTTAGTTCCTACTCGTCCACCCCATTCCATCGGAAAAATACCTTTAATTAATTTAATAAATATTCCAATTCTTATTTTTAGAAATTTCTGTTACTGTATTTACTTCAAAGAAACTATCAACGTTTATTTTGTCTTTAATACTTAAGTTCGCTAATCATAAATTTTAAATCGTCCACCTTTTCGTTTTCGATATAATGCAAATATTTGGTCAAATTTTATATTTTCTCGTGGATTGATCCAGGATCGATCTTCGTGAGATACGTCGGAAAGAAAATATATGGTCTTACGTATTCTTTCCTATCGAAGAAGTACAGTACGAGTATGTTTGACGTCATTTACAGAGCGTGTTCGGGAAGAGGCAGTATCATATAGGCATCCCCTTACTATTAGTCTTTTAGATCTACGAGTCATTTTAGCTACGTCTACGAGAATTAGTGCCCAACGGTGGTGGATTAAGATCTTTCGCAACTCGGTAACGGCGAAGATTGGAATTCCCTATACATAATTTTACCATATCACAAGATAGTCGTGTCTAATTGTAGCTATAGAATTACTTATAAATTATGAAGTAAGCTTGCAACGGTAAAATTGCTTTATTTTCCCCGATTTCGGGTCCCTTAGCGTGCGCCTGGCGAGCCCTAGACACGCGAGGGTAATCCGGCACCGTGGCCAAATTTATTCTCGATACTCCTCTAACAATGACATTTAAACTCGTGTCTACCCGTATCTTTTCCGTCTCCGATGTCAAATTTCATCATTTCTTACAGATTTCGAATAGATCCCCGTTGTAGTTTCGATTATATTCGGTTTAGAATAAAAAATAAATGAATTATTTTTATTTTTTCTCTTTTTTTTGCATTACACAATGTTTCTGTATAAATATTAAACCCGCACCTCGAATGAAAACAGAAGTTTAACGTGTAGCGTGACTCATATCCAGCGAGAGTGACCAATCTACGATGCACGTGTCCAAAGTGATAGGCATACATTGATATAATTCTTCATATTTGTTGAAAACCGTGGTGGCTAGCGGTCGCCTCATCGTGGGCCTGATCGAAAAAATCATTTTTGGTGTCTAAGAGGCGGAAAGACAACACACGCGTGCCGCCACTGCCGTAATCATCCGCCGGTGCCAACTCTTTTCGGCAAAAATGCCGCAAACCATTTATAACAGTTCTCCATTTTGAAGGAAGGAAATTAGCCTCGCCGGTACGCGCGTTACAGATATTTATAGTTTGTCCACTAAATTTGATCTCCTTATATCTTATCGAAACAACTTATTTCGGCTTAAAATTCTCATCAAACGTCTTTAATATTTTAAATTTGCGTGTATTAAATATGTTATCTTTTTGTGTGGCATTCTAAATTGAAAAAGTTTTGATCTATTTGTGACTTCGGACGAATTACGCTATTGATTAAAATGGGAAGGAAGAAACTTTCTCTGCCACTAAATGGTTCGATTGTAGAGCAGTCCGCTGCTGGCAATTCGAGTAAACGTTCGGAACTTGGACATTTTGCTACGACTAAATCCTTCTCGATGACATTATATTTTCCGAGTGTCCCGAGATCGTGTCGCAGTATCTGTCCGACTTTCTTATTTTATGTAGTGGAATAAATTCTTCTAGTAACAAGAACGGCGCACTTTTCCGCTCGGCTTAGTTCGCCATCGGTCTGCCAGATACAGAAATCTGTTTCGGACTTTTCCATCGAGATACCGAGGTCCTCCTTCCATCCGCCATCAAACTATTCGTGGCACCGGAAACTATTAAACAATTGCATTCTTTCGGGTTTATTTTGGGATTCGGTTGCGGCTGAGCCGTAATGCATTCGAAACTAGTTTATTTACGATTCCAGTTACTAAAGACAGCGGTTTTGGAGCGAGAGGAAATACAAATATCTTCTGTTTGAAAGTACAATAATAACCCGAAGAATAAGGATCACAACCCTGTAAATTTTAAACTTATATTTTATCACTTTACAAACTTATTTTAAAATTTATATAAATTTTTCTAAAATTAAAGACGAAATTTGGAATGAAAATCCGAAAATAATGTAATAAAAAATACATAACTCATAAAATATAATTGAATTAATTTGTGTCTCCCTCTAGTAATTACGAGAGAAAAGTGATACTATAGTTACAGTATTTGGTTATTGTGACATTTTAAGCAAATTCTTCTTACGCTATTTCAGAAATTGGACAATTACAAATAATAAATTTTAATTCTAAAGTTTTATTAAAGATAAACGATACGAACGGATTTTCCCGAATCTTTTTCTTCTCTCGCGTGTTGACACTTAACATATTTTGAAATGCGTAAACGTCCTCTCTGGTTGACGATAGTTGCGTTTATGAAGCGGCAAAATTACGCTTATACGAGGCACGTTCGATAGAAAACCGAAAAGGTGCCATTAAAAGTCGGAAGGATGAGCGATAGCGTAGTGGTTTTGACACAAGAACCTTCCCAGTCAGAGGCGACAGTAACTGCGACTGGCAACACTGACAACGAGCCAGCACATAAGACGAGGAACGGATAAATGGCGGCGCCTCTCCAGCGGTGCACGAAGCGAGAGCGGGTAGTGTTGTCTGATTTTTGACAAAAGCCAATCGACATCCATTTGCACGTGCAGTAAGGAGATTACTACGAGTTGCACGTAGGTGTACGAATAGCGTACTAAGGTTCCCGAAACAGGCACAGTTCTGTGGAAGATTCTTTACGGCTGGGACTGCGGTGAATGCCACGCGAGGCCGGTTCTGATAGGTGTGCGGTGCGTGCATGCACGCAAATAACCAAATTTCCAGGCCAGCCGATAGTGAACTTTAAAAAATAAAATTCAAATATAATTTAATATTCTAATATAGTGGTCGGCGATGAAATAAATTGATGTTTGCGTAACTATTGACAATATAGTTGTGTAGTTTATTAATATAATAACACTGAAGCATACGTGTTAGGTGGTTTGCATAGAGAACTTAAAAGTGCGAGCAACGAGTGATAAAGGATTCATCCATTGAACCGGAGAAAAATTCATCAGTGGGAATTGCATAACCACTGCGGTTGTTTCTAGTTTTAAATCACGTAAAAAGTATAAAAATTTGGAGTTTGCAAATTCCAAGCTTCATTCGTGTTAATGACTTTTAGTTAATTAAGTTTAAGGTTTCACTTACGTAATTCACTGCGAACGTTTGCGTTATATAACATAGGTACAGCACAAAGTTTCATGTTTATGCTTAATTTTCATTGCGAATTACTTTTTATTCCCGTAACGTTAATCTTAATGCAATACTTACACCATTGTTTTAATTGTTAACGGAACCAAATAGAAATTTAAATAAAGAAAGAGATGCGCACCAATGTTATTAATGTGAATATTCGTATTTAAATTAATTTTTATATACTGATACGCATACATTGTATTTATAAACTAAATAAGAAAAATTCCTTTAAATTAATTCCATTTTCATTTGCAAATTCTATTTTATGGCGGCGTTAAAATATAACTTTGCACAAACGCTCCTGTTATCTAAGGGGTGGTTTGATTTGGATAAATTTAAAATAAATATATATAAAATATTTGATTCCCCATAGTGTTCGCTACGGTTCCAACCGTACAGAATTGGCTGTTTTTGGAACTCTACTCGTACACCTGTGTGCAACTCGTGTAGTCGTCTCGTTGTACCCGAATGTGCCAATGGATGCCGATTGACTACCCCGCTCTCGCTTCGTGCACCGCCATTTATCCGTTCCTCGTCTTATGTTCTGGCTCGTTGTCAGTGTTGCCAGTCGCAGTTACTGTCGCCTCTGACTGGGAAGGTTCTTGTGTCAAAACCACTACGCTATCGCTCATCCTTCCGACTTTTAATGGCACCTTTTCGGTTTTCTATCGAACGTGCCTTGTATTTTCTAATCCAAAACGAATATTTCATAAATAATTATTATAAATCGCAATACCTTTAAACATTAATTCGTTAAACTGAAGATAATAAAAGAGCAAACTTTTATTTTTGGCGCCATATCACGAATATTTTAATTTTGAATGCAACCGATTTAAACCTAAAAATTCCTGACGTTTGAAAATGCAGATTCTAACGAATTATCTTTCTAACGTGTCTCAATTTGCAATATAATTTAGTAGCGATTTTAGGCCCGTTTTTTACCGAGGGTCAAGCGTTTCTAGAGGCATCAAACAATTACAAATACGTATACACATCGATATTTCGTCTTACTTCGCACTCGGAATCCTGCCCCAACTACAATCTAACTCTTGTATGACGTTAAATATCCCGTGATACGGATTTTACATGGTATAAACTTATATAAAAGAGGCCTGGCGAGTCTACTTTTGTTCGGGACGTCGCTCTTCCTAGAACCTTTAACGTCAGGACCGATTTAAAAACATAATTGCAAAATTTTTGTGTTTTTCAAGTAAGGAAATGTATCTCGAAAGCTGCAATTTTTTGTTCTATATTACAATTCAACAGATAATACGTTCTTATTTTCTCATAAAAGTACCGGTGAATGCATAAATTCAGTATAATTTAAATACTCTCCATACGATTGATTAATTAACGCGAGTACCGGCCAGAATTACGCTTATTAAGAGAGGACTCGACCCACAATGGGGTCGAACAGAGGGAGGGATACGAACTACGTCCCGAATTATAATGCTGCGATAAATTATGGGAGTACGAAACGATACAAAAGTCGTGCGCTAGAGACATATACACAGAAGATCTTAAAGAAATATGTTGCATTAAGTGACGAATGTGCGAAAATAACGAATTTAAAAAGAAATTTGAAAATCGAAACTTCTATTCAAAACATTTATCTAGTGTAAACATTTTTATCGTCCACAGAATTTGATAAATAACGACAAAACCGAAAGTAATAAGTCTTTGGCCTCTCCGTTAAAGAGAGATTAAGATTTAAATGAGTCAAAAATATCAAAAAATCGCATTTTTATCGATTATTCGGGGAATCAGTGTCGGAATTTTACCGTACCGACAATATGGATAGGATATGCGAAACAAGTTCTGTTAGAGCAGTGTTTTTCAACCGGAGTGCCGCGGCACCTTAGGGTGCCACGGCGCCACGGTTGGGGTGTCGCAAAGTTTAGAGCCTTTAGGCATTTTCTTGGAAATTTACTTAAGTGTAGTTCAAGATAACTCATTGTCAGTTCTATTTTGCTACGAGATATCTAGTAAGCAAAGAAACTATGACTAATCGCATGTTAATGTAATGTTCTACGCTACGTGTACGCACGACATGTCACGAGTTCGCCCAAACCACATTGCTTGGCCTTCATGTTCCCAGTCCCAGTACCAGGCCAACCACCAGAGAAGAACGATGTGGACACTTCTGTCCACGTCGTTCTTCTTGTGTCTTGTATATACTTTAAAAAGCGTTGCATTGTACTTTGAAAAGCGTGTGGTTTTAATCACAAAGTAGGTGCATATTACAGTATTTTCATAGTATTCAAAAGCAATGATGACAAATAAACAATTGTTATCATTTTGTTAAATTTAAATTTTTAAAATTGATATGAAAAGGATAAAAAAGTAAGGAAATATTTATTTTATATATGCATTAAAATAGTATAAAAAAATTAAAAAAAATTGTTTATCAATAAAATGATAATATAAAATGATGATATATTTGATAATAAAACTATATTTAAAAAACAATAGCGAGACTATTATTTTACATGTAGGTATTTCGACAAAATTCAATGAACTTAAATTTTGATTTTGAACACGTAGAAACACTTTTGCGTTGCGCGTAATATTCGTTTTCGCGAAAAATTCATCTGGCCCATTAGTCCCCCCTTATTCAGATTCTAGATCCGCCGCTGGTCACGGGTGTCACGATTTGTTATTTTTCAATTAGGTGTGCCACTCAATGAAAAAGGTTGAAAAACACTGTGTTAGAGAGTTATAAATACATAAAGGGCGAGAAGGAACATAGCTATCTCGGAAATAACACAGATAAATGTCGAAAATCAAGACGAGATAGTCGCAAGGTCTGTGGATATAATCTTCCATCGTTCGACTCGAGGTGGGAAAATCTGCACCGATCTTCCAAATACTTTCCTATTGGAATAGTTTGAGTAATAATTTACGGAACATCCCGTATCAAGTTACAAAATCTTCAAAAAACAATGTAAAAAACTTTAATTGATCTAAGTGGATTTGAAAAATAATGTAAATTATTTTCAGCCGGAGTCTTCTTAATTGTTTAACTAACTCTCTTTTTGTTTTATTTGTTGATCTTGTTCTAAGATGCTCGAAAAAGGCCTTCCTGGCCACAGTGTCTTTTTGAAAACGAATAAATAAATTTTATTCATTCCCGTTCCACAAGTATAATAATCGGGAAATATAAACGAAACAATATTTTGCGACAAAACCATCTCGGAAAAGAAATTTAATATATAAATTACGAAGTTGAATAGGATCGGTCGTTAAGGCGACGCGATACATGGGCGATGTGGCAAAGGCCTGCTTTCAGAGAAGACTTTTATGGCAAACTCGGCCTTATTTTGGTGTTAGATACGTGAAGAAAATCCGGAAAATTCTGTGTGACCAGCCGATTGGTCAAGAGCGACCCCGCCATCAGTTGAATTGATTTTATCCACTCGGCCGATTATGAAGTTGAAATTCCATAATATTCAACACAAACTGTAACGAACGCAATGAAACTATACACCTTCGACAATAAAACTGTACCGAAATCGGGCGTTGACGAACGTGGAGTTAACGAAACGTGAGTTTGAGGCGCATTCGAACTCGCCTGTATCGGAACAGAAATTCCATCGGATACTCCGTGACGAGTTTTAATTACTGTTAGTGCAGTGTATTTTATCTTAAGTATAATGACCAGAAGAGAATTAATCGAGACAATTATGTCTTAGTCCCGGATCTCGATAAAAACCAGAAATCTCTGTTTTCTGATTTCTGTTTGAAAACGTTAAAGCATTTGAGAAAGATCTTAATGGTTTCTCAAAGGAATCTTACTCATTTCTGGTATTTGTTGTGGGATTGTTTCCTTACTAATGACCGTACTTACTTAGATCAATATGTAAGAATCACTCTTATAAATCTCTTCCACTAGTTTCCACAACAATTGTGTCAATAAATTTCGACTGGGAGGTCTCAAATCTCGTTCGGCTCGTATTTTTTTGAATAAAATTATATTTATTTGCTCTGAATTTGCAAAAGTAAATCAAACTTTTACAGTAATTTTCATCATCCGACTTACAATTACGGAGCTTGTAAAGTTTCGAAATGCCAAAGCTTTACAAATTTCTCTTTAAATTTGAATTATTTCGTTTCGTTTTAGTCTTTCGCGTTGTTGCATTATCAATTGCTGTTCAATCTGGAGGAAAGTTTTGATTTGTTTGAAAAATTGAAGGATTGGCAGTTTTTAACAATTTTAAACGGGTTAAATCAGATATGACCTCTTATATAAAGCACGACTTTATTAGAATGGAGAAATGTGCCACATGTCTACGCTTATACGAACATTTTGAACGGCGGTTGACCAGGGCCGAAGTGGATAAAACCCCGAACACCGCTACTGGTTACGAATTCGCGCCTGGCCAGTGGAATTTTCCGGTTTTCTTCCAGGTATATCGATACCTAAACAGGTTCCGGTAACAGGGTCCCTATAGAACGTCCTCTCGGAGGCAGTCGCCCATACTGTATATCGCGATGCCTTAAAAGTTCAGAATTGAAGATATCAGCTTGTAAATTTTCACAAAAAACTTTAAAGTTTAGCATTTTACCGTAAGTTAAATGTAAAAGTTTATTTTATTTTTATGTCTTTTTGATTAAATTACGGAGAAGAATATAACAACTCTACATTTTGACTCGTTCGTTTCCGAAATTTAATTATATTTCCTATTAAAAAGTCACTTTAAACAAAAAGATTATTGTATATTTTTGAAGAAATTGCAGAGAATGTAATAAATTGTGAAGATTTTTGGATAAAAGGAGTAAAGTTATAAATTCAGTTTGTCCGGCGATGCCGAAAGAAAATATGCGAGGTGCGCATTTAATCAAAGATTATATATAAAAGTAAGTAAAAGCTATATTCAAAAAAGTCACAAATCATCCATAAAACATATTTTCAATTGTTGAGAAGATAAAATAAATCAAAAATTGAACGATCGAATTGATTTGATTTGACAAATGTTGACAGATTCAATCTGCCGGACTCTTGATACTCGCAGACATTTTTATTTATCTTTGTCCAAATGCATTTTGACGCATTTTTAACACATAAACACTATTTTGTGAACTAAAATATGACTTCCATAAATAACATCCGCGTGGAAAAAAGAGATTCTTATTTCGAGACCATCGATTTTTTAAACTTGTTCCTTTATCGGTATTTGCCAATTGGATCGATGAATGGATAATTACGTTTTGTTTGATCTCGATCGAAAATGAAAAATCCCAATATTAAATAAGGTGATTCAATTTTATAATGTTAGAAAATATAATTTTAAATTAAATAATGGAAAAAGTAAGCCAAGTATAACGTGCTCGGTTGATTGAAAGTGTGGTTTGGAGGAAGAAACACCATAAACTTCTTCCTGTTGGAAGGATTAACCCAGTGGATAAAACTACCGAACACGAAGATCGCGGGTTTGTCCCTCGCCAATGGGCTGGCCGCGTGTTTTCCGTGATTTTTCGCGTGGGTAACGCTTAAATAGGAGCCAGTTTTGTAAAGCTGCGGTATCTCATCAAACGAAACAAAGAAATGACTATTCTCGTTTACAAAATAGTCTGTTACACGGAATATTTGGTCTTTCTTCTCCCTAGAACTGTAATTTAGCATCTACGCCATTTGCAAATTGGAGTGACACGTCGTTTGCTCGAAGAAAGAATTTTAGAAGCAGGAAGAAGAGGAAATAAAAGCAAATTTTAATATTCAAACGTACTCTCGTCTTACGTTTCTAAATAAGTAACAATGATATATTAATGTAATAAATAACTGAATGTTGCTTGGCAGATACAGGGAATAGAAAATACCCTTTTAACTCTTTATACAGAGTCTGCGCATTTATCTTTCTTGTAAAACTGATAAAAGTCTTCGAAACTCCATGGATAAATCCTTATTATGTCACCGAATCTTACACGTCACGGTAAACACCAGTTTAGCTGATGAAGGTAGACTTATTACCCGTTTTCGGAATAAAAATGGTAATTTGCATAATTCGCTACATTGAATTTTATTATTCTTTCATCGAGAGCTTATGTAATATCAATTTTAAAATAAATGGTAATAACTGAATGACGCAAAAATAAAATTTCCATTATAGCATTGGAAAGATGCGGAGAAAAACTCAAGAATGAAGAAGATTGTGTTCCATTAATGGAGACATTGTTTCTGTAGAGCAGTTTCTTGCGAAGGCGAAGCCTCGACCTTTTCGTCTGCTGATGATTTCAATATTTGGAAACCAATAATACATTAGAAAACGAAACAAATGTAAGTTTCCAAGTTGCCCATGGAAAGTAGATTTCTGATAAGATACAATAAACATTTTGCAAGCTGCACTTTGTGAAACGATAAACGATGTAAATTGTTGGAAAATAATGACAAAAATGAACAAAAAATGTCTAAAATGCTTCTACCGGGTGCAAAATATACGCCAAATCGTGTCACCTGTACATTGTAAAGGATAAGAAGTAAGATTGATGATGATGAAAATGAATAATAAATGTAAAATAATTTCTTAAAGATTTTTCTTAGTGCTTAAAAAAGTAATGCTAATTATAAAAAAAAATAAGAATTAAATTAAGGAACTAATTTCCAGATAGTAAATATTTAATGAAGGTAAATTACGCTTCTAAATCTGTATTAAGATGGCATAAAAAGTTATCTTTTATCCCTCCCCCAAAGAAAGTTGATGCAGAAAGGAAATGTTGGCTGTTCTTATTTACGATACATTCGAGAGAAGAAAATGTTGTATGTTTGAAATCTTAATAAGGAATAAAATATGTTACACAATAAATTACAAAAATAATTTACGTTTTAACATTCGGAGGATCTCATTTTTCAATTCAAAGTAACGTCGACTGTAAAAGGATAATTCAAAGTAATTTTCTTCCAAACGAATAGGAATTAGGATTCGGTTCGATGCCAACGTTTTGCTTTATTCTTATCGATTTCCAATTTGTAAATAATGTACGATTAAACAAATAGAAACAACTGCTTAGCCGAGTAAGAACGGCGCCATCGAGTGCTTGGCCGAGCAGAAGACAATCGCTATCTACTTTCAATAATCGTGTAAAAAAACGATTAAGAGACGAAAGAATGTCGTCAATTTTCCTACGCAACAGTTTATAAACGAATATACACAATATTTTATCAATGGAAGCTGGTAGAAAAAGTCTGGATGGCCGAATAATTCTGTTTCTTAATGTTTAAAATCGATCATCGATGGATCAACCATTTTCGTGTCGTGTACAAAATCCTTCGTTATCCTTTAGAACGTAGACACGTGTAAGATCTTACACACGAAGTTTTTCAGGTGTGGATTCTGAAACAGTACGACCCTTAATAGCCAACGTGTGCTCGTCCCGCTGATTGGTAGAAATAACCACGGGCGTAATTATCACAGATGGGAATCACCAATAGCCGTTAAGCGAATTGTAATTACAATCACTCGCGCGTATCTCGCGGGATAACGCCTATATTTTAATTATCTTTAAATTGCTTTGCATACGCGTAAAAAAAACGTATTTAAAAATTTGAAAACTTAAGTAGTACTTTTTAACTTAAGCATATCGACATATATGCCAACATAAAATGTATAAATGTATTTAAATTATCATCTACATAAATAAATAGCATAAAGAAGTTTTTATAATCCTTGATTATATATTATTTAAGAATACAAAATAATCTAAATAGAAATATAACTTTACTTCATTTACCTTCATTAAATTTCTGTTAAAAATAACTGCCATAATGTGAGTTACTCAAATGGGCCGTTGGAGCGTGACACCTAAATGATACTACAACGTATTACTATACTTAAACAGGTAAATTCTAATGGAAAACATTTCGTACGAAATATCTTTATTTCCGAACAGAAAATTGAATTCTCTATAAGTTACTTGAATGACAAAAATTCTCAATAATTTCTATTGAGAATTTTTGCCATTCAAGTAACTTAAGGAGATTTATCCTTCCTTATAAAAATGGAGATTTAAATTAATTTAAATCTCCATTTTTATAAGGAAACACTCCTTCGAGCTAGAACGAAATTGCGAAGTTTCTAGAACGATTTTAGAGCTTGTAAGATACTTTTGTGGGACTTTTCTACCATATTTTTAATAAATTTATCACGCACCATTCGATACATCTAGGCGCATGCTTAGGATCCGGAAGGACGAGCAAGAACGGAATGGGTGATCGATGGTGAGCAATTGATAACTAGAAGCATAACTAGAGTCGAAAGAGAAAGAAGATGCGTGTTGCTCTAATCTGAAAGTAATGAGTGATGCGAAAAAGGTGCGAAATAAGTTAATCCGGGATCCGAAAGTGGAGATGGAATGATGGATGGTCTCTTCCACTCGGTAATTAGATAACGACGTCCAATGATGTGAACGAATCGATGTGACGTCAGACGTTTCCGGACTTAAGTAATTTTCCATTAGATTGACGAGAGTCGGTCGGCGTGAAAGAAAAATCACGAACGTAATGAGAAGGAAACCATTAAAACAAATTTATTTTCATCGAGTCCTCCGCTGCGATGATCCTAGTTAAGAAACTAACAAAATTTCTTTAAGAAATTTTCCGATGTAATCTTACCTTACTTAATTACTTTGACCCGTTCCGAATCTAGTTCCCGAGTAATTTCGGGATTTACTACAAATACCGAACTGATCCAAGATTTAATGAGTTGTTAAACGTGATAAATGGAAGCTTGCCTTCTTTCTCTACCCGCTTTCCCTAAAAGGGCAGACCATAAATTTTTTATATCCTATTTTGAAAAAATGTTTGCTCTGTCTCCATCCGCAGATCCCCTCTTTTATGAGAATTTTAAGTTTTATCAATGAACAAACTTCCCAAAAAATTAATTAAAATCGTTTCCTTCAAAAATGTCTTCCTTCCCAAGAGGAATATCACTTACTTATAAAATGGACATATTTTTTCACTCGTAATTCATCGGTACTTACACCCTTGAAAAATTCAAATTATTCGTAGGTATGAAAATATTTTCCATAAATAATTTATCTTCGTCTATAGAACATTTTCCTAACTTTGAAGAACCAAATCCACTCTTGTATTTTGCTGTCGTAAAATTTATTTCGGAACAATTTTTATAGCTTCGACAATAACTCGTTGCTTTTCAAACGATAAATTTTTATCGCTAATTAGTAAAAGTTTTATCAATATTAGTCTTTAAACTTTAGAATACTTATTGAAATTTCTGGAAAAATTGGTTTCCAAACATTTATTAAATTACAATTTATAGAAACTAAATATAAAAATGACTTTGGAATAGCATAAAATACACAGTTTTATATTTTCTCCAAGCTTAAGAATAATTATTTAAATTTAAAAATCAGCTATAACGGTTCCAATGTGGCTGGTATGTTAATAGGAACGACATCGAATACGGTAGTTGAGTTATATACGCGTATACGGGGTTTGTCAGAAGTCAAAAGAGGCCAGAGCCCCGTAAATGTGAGGCCCGAATACGTGACTGGCGATAACATCTGCATATTTATATGTAGGTTATATAATTCAATTACCGTAACTGAATACGTAAGTTGCGATATCAAAAACATTCAACATAGACCAACCGATGTTATAAAATCTTGAAATAAATTGAGTATATAATAAAATATTAAAGTCATCAATCTATTTATTTTTGTTTTAAAAATACAAGATCTAATTTTAATATTTTTATCGTTAATTTTTAAATATTTCTGCATTAAAATGAATAAAAATTAATGATAATTTACGAAATAAATTGCTAAGGTTATAAATATATAATAATAATTTTAAAATATTAGGAAAAAGTAATATTAAATGTAATAGCGTATTTATATGAAATTGTCGTTTTACCAATCGCCTTCGAGATATGTTTCAACTGTATCTTACTTGTATGGAAGAGGATACGAACGTTTATCCACTTGGTTCATTTTAATACTGAAACGTTGCTCTATTTATTTACTATATCTACATCTTCTATTCAAAATTAACCTACACACAGATTTCTATACACAAATATCCTAATGAAGTAAGCCTGGATTTCGTGTTAAATTTTACAACCGAGTACGAGGATTATAGTTGAAAATATACGCGTAAATTTGAAAACAGAGTTTACTTAAGAGAGATAAATATATATAAATCCAATAAAATTGGTCTAATCTCCTTTTATTTTATTTTTCAGTGCCCTAGAATGATTTTCTGCCTTCGTTATCATTAATAAAAGACACTCTTTCGGAAAGGCACAGCTGGCTTTGTATTGTTATGATCTATCGGATAAGCATTCATCAAAGAAATCCTATAATTAGATATAAGCTATGAAGAACATCTCTCGAACCATTAAAATCTTTTATCACACATATTCGGATTTTTGGAAAATCATTTCTAAAAGTCCAAATATCTGGAATTTATATGCAAAATATAGTAAGAGGCGTGTCCTTAGATATGCCTCATTACTATATAACTCTATATTTATATAAATATTAAAGCTTTTCTGGAAACATTTTGCGTTTAAAATTGAAAATAGAGAGANGAAATTTAATATATAAATTACGAAGTTGAATAGGATCGGTCGTTAAGGCGACGCGATACATGGGCGATGTGGCAAAGGCCTGCTTTCAGAGAAGACTTTTATGGCAAACTCGGCCTTATTTTGGTGTTAGATACGTGAAGAAAATCCGGAAAATTCTGTGTGACCAGCCGATTGGTCAAGAGCGACCCCGCCATCAGTTGAATTGATTTTATCCACTCGGCCGATTATGAAGTTGAAATTCCATAATATTCAACACAAACTGTAACGAACGCAATGAAACTATACACCTTCGACAATAAAACTGTACCGAAATCGGGCGTTGACGAACGTGGAGTTAACGAAACGTGAGTTTGAGGCGCATTCGAACTCGCCTGTATCGGAACAGAAATTCCATCGGATACTCCGTGACGAGTTTTAATTACTGTTAGTGCAGTGTATTTTATCTTAAGTATAATGACCAGAAGAGAATTAATCGAGACAATTATGTCTTAGTCCCGGATCTCGATAAAAACCAGAAATCTCTGTTTTCTGATTTCTGTTTGAAAACGTTAAAGCATTTGAGAAAGATCTTAATGGTTTCTCAAAGGAATCTTACTCATTTCTGGTATTTGTTGTGGGATTGTTTCCTTACTAATGACCGTACTTACTTAGATCAATATGTAAGAATCACTCTTATAAATCTCTTCCACTAGTTTCCACAACAATTGTGTCAATAAATTTCGACTGGGAGGTCTCAAATCTCGTTCGGCTCGTATTTTTTTGAATAAAATTATATTTATTTGCTCTGAATTTGCAAAAGTAAATCAAACTTTTACAGTAATTTTCATCATCCGACTTACAATTACGGAGCTTGTAAAGTTTCGAAATGCCAAAGCTTTACAAATTTCTCTTTAAATTTGAATTATTTCGTTTCGTTTTAGTCTTTCGCGTTGTTGCATTATCAATTGCTGTTCAATCTGGAGGAAAGTTTTGATTTGTTTGAAAAATTGAAGGATTGGCAGTTTTTAACAATTTTAAACGGGTTAAATCAGATATGACCTCTTATATAAAGCACGACTTTATTAGAATGGAGAAATGTGCCACATGTCTACGCTTATACGAACATTTTGAACGGCGGTTGACCAGGGCCGAAGTGGATAAAACCCCGAACACCGCTACTGGTTACGAATTCGCGCCTGGCCAGTGGAATTTTCCGGTTTTCTTCCAGGTATATCGATACCTAAACAGGTTCCGGTAACAGGGTCCCTATAGAACGTCCTCTCGGAGGCAGTCGCCCATACTGTATATCGCGATGCCTTAAAAGTTCAGAATTGAAGATATCAGCTTGTAAATTTTCACAAAAAACTTTAAAGTTTAGCATTTTACCGTAAGTTAAATGTAAAAGTTTATTTTATTTTTATGTCTTTTTGATTAAATTACGGAGAAGAATATAACAACTCTACATTTTGACTCGTTCGTTTCCGAAATTTAATTATATTTCCTATTAAAAAGTCACTTTAAACAAAAAGATTATTGTATATTTTTGAAGAAATTGCAGAGAATGTAATAAATTGTGAAGATTTTTGGATAAAAGGAGTAAAGTTATAAATTCAGTTTGTCCGGCGATGCCGAAAGAAAATATGCGAGGTGCGCATTTAATCAAAGATTATATATAAAAGTAAGTAAAAGCTATATTCAAAAAAGTCACAAATCATCCATAAAACATATTTTCAATTGTTGAGAAGATAAAATAAATCAAAAATTGAACGATCGAATTGATTTGATTTGACAAATGTTGACAGATTCAATCTGCCGGACTCTTGATACTCGCAGACATTTTTATTTATCTTTGTCCAAATGCATTTTGACGCATTTTTAACACATAAACACTATTTTGTGAACTAAAATATGACTTCCATAAATAACATCCGCGTGGAAAAAAGAGATTCTTATTTCGAGACCATCGATTTTTTAAACTTGTTCCTTTATCGGTATTTGCCAATTGGATCGATGAATGGATAATTACGTTTTGTTTGATCTCGATCGAAAATGAAAAATCCCAATATTAAATAAGGTGATTCAATTTTATAATGTTAGAAAATATAATTTTAAATTAAATAATGGAAAAAGTAAGCCAAGTATAACGTGCTCGGTTGATTGAAAGTGTGGTTTGGAGGAAGAAACACCATAAACTTCTTCCTGTTGGAAGGATTAACCCAGTGGATAAAACTACCGAACACGAAGATCGCGGATTTGTCCCTCGCCAATGGGCTGGCCGCGTGTTTTCCGTGAATTTTCGCGTGGGTAACGCTTAAATAGGAGCCAGTTTTGTAACATGTAGGTATTTTGATAAAATTCAATAAACTTAAATTTTGATTTTGAACACGTAGAAACACTTTTGCGTTGCGCGTAATATTCGTTTTCGCGAAAAATTCATCTGGCCCATTAGTCCCCCCTTATTCAGATTCTAGATCCGCCGCTGGTCACGGGTGTCACGATTTGTTATTTTTCAATTAGGTGTGCCACTCAATGAAAAAGGTTGAAAAACACTGTGTTAGAGAGTTATAAATACATAAAGGGCGAGAAGGAACATAGCTATCTCGGAAATAACACAGATAAATGTCGAAAATCAAGACGAGATAGTCGCAAGGTCTGTGGATATAATCTTCCATCGTTCGACTCGAGGTGGGAAAATCTGCACCGATCTTCCAAATACTTTCCTATTGGAATAGTTTGAGTAATAATTTACGGAACATCCCGTATCAAGTTACAAAATCTTCAAAAAACAATGTAAAAAACTTTAATTGATCTAAGTGGATTTGAAAAATAATGTAAATTATTTTCAGCCGGAGTCTTCTTAATTGTTTAACTAACTCTCTTTTTGTTTTATTTGTTGATCTTGTTCTAAGATGCTCGAAAAAGGCCTTCCTGGCCACAGTGTCTTTTTGAAAACGAATAAATAAATTTTATTCATTCCCGTTCCACAAGTATAATAATCGGGAAATATAAACGAAACAATATTTTGCGACAAAACCATCTCGGAAAAGAAATTTAATATATAAATTACGAAGTTGAATAGGATCGGTCGTTAAGGCGACGCGATACATGGGCGATGTGGCAAAGGCCTGCTTTCAGAGAAGACTTTTATGGCAAACTCGGCCTTATTTTGGTGTTAGATACGTGAAGAAAATCCGGAAAATTCTGTGTGACCAGCCGATTGGTCAAGAGCGACCCCGCCATCAGTTGAATTGATTTTATCCACTCGGCCGATTATGAAGTTGAAATTCCATAATATTCAACACAAACTGTAACGAACGCAATGAAACTATACACCTTCGACAATAAAACTGTACCGAAATCGGGCGTTGACGAACGTGGAGTTAACGAAACGTGAGTTTGAGGCGCATTCGAACTCGCCTGTATCGGAACAGAAATTCCATCGGATACTCCGTGACGAGTTTTAATTACTGTTAGTGCAGTGTATTTTATCTTAAGTATAATGACCAGAAGAGAATTAATCGAGACAATTATGTCTTAGTCCCGGATCTCGATAAAAACCAGAAATCTCTGTTTTCTGATTTCTGTTTGAAAACGTTAAAGCATTTGAGAAAGATCTTAATGGTTTCTCAAAGGAATCTTACTCATTTCTGGTATTTGTTGTGGGATTGTTTCCTTACTAATGACCGTACTTACTTAGATCAATATGTAAGAATCACTCTTATAAATCTCTTCCACTAGTTTCCACAACAATTGTGTCAATAAATTTCGACTGGGAGGTCTCAAATCTCGTTCGGCTCGTATTTTTTTGAATAAAATTATATTTATTTGCTCTGAATTTGCAAAAGTAAATCAAACTTTTACAGTAATTTTCATCATCCGACTTACAATTACGGAGCTTGTAAAGTTTCGAAATGCCAAAGCTTTACAAATTTCTCTTTAAATTTGAATTATTTCGTTTCGTTTTAGTCTTTCGCGTTGTTGCATTATCAATTGCTGTTCAATCTGGAGGAAAGTTTTGATTTGTTTGAAAAATTGAAGGATTGGCAGTTTTTAACAATTTTAAACGGGTTAAATCAGATATGACCTCTTATATAAAGCACGACTTTATTAGAATGGAGAAATGTGCCACATGTCTACGCTTATACGAACATTTTGAACGGCGGTTGACCAGGGCCGAAGTGGATAAAACCCCGAACACCGCTACTGGTTACGAATTCGCGCCTGGCCAGTGGAATTTTCCGGTTTTCTTCCAGGTATATCGATACCTAAACAGGTTCCGGTAACAGGGTCCCTATAGAACGTCCTCTCGGAGGCAGTCGCCCATACTGTATATCGCGATGCCTTAAAAGTTCAGAATTGAAGATATCAGCTTGTAAATTTTCACAAAAAACTTTAAAGTTTAGCATTTTACCGTAAGTTAAATGTAAAAGTTTATTTTATTTTTATGTCTTTTTGATTAAATTACGGAGAAGAATATAACAACTCTACATTTTGACTCGTTCGTTTCCGAAATTTAATTATATTTCCTATTAAAAAGTCACTTTAAACAAAAAGATTATTGTATATTTTTGAAGAAATTGCAGAGAATGTAATAAATTGTGAAGATTTTTGGATAAAAGGAGTAAAGTTATAAATTCAGTTTGTCCGGCGATGCCGAAAGAAAATATGCGAGGTGCGCATTTAATCAAAGATTATATATAAAAGTAAGTAAAAGCTATATTCAAAAAAGTCACAAATCATCCATAAAACATATTTTCAATTGTTGAGAAGATAAAATAAATCAAAAATTGAACGATCGAATTGATTTGATTTGACAAATGTTGACAGATTCAATCTGCCGGACTCTTGATACTCGCAGACATTTTTATTTATCTTTGTCCAAATGCATTTTGACGCATTTTTAACACATAAACACTATTTTGTGAACTAAAATATGACTTCCATAAATAACATCCGCGTGGAAAAAAGAGATTCTTATTTCGAGACCATCGATTTTTTAAACTTGTTCCTTTATCGGTATTTGCCAATTGGATCGATGAATGGATAATTACGTTTTGTTTGATCTCGATCGAAAATGAAAAATCCCAATATTAAATAAGGTGATTCAATTTTATAATGTTAGAAAATATAATTTTAAATTAAATAATGGAAAAAGTAAGCCAAGTATAACGTGCTCGGTTGATTGAAAGTGTGGTTTGGAGGAAGAAACACCATAAACTTCTTCCTGTTGGAAGGATTAACCCAGTGGATAAAACTACCGAACACGAAGATCGCGGGTTTGTCCCTCGCCAATGGGCTGGCCGCGTGTTTTCCGTGATTTTTCGCGTGGGTAACGCTTAAATAGGAGCCAGTTTTGTAAAGCTGCGGTATCTCATCAAACGAAACAAAGAAATGACTATTCTCGTTTACAAAATAGTCTGTTACACGGAATATTTGGTCTTTCTTCTCCCTAGAACTGTAATTTAGCATCTACGCCATTTGCAAATTGGAGTGACACGTCGTTTGCTCGAAGAAAGAATTTTAGAAGCAGGAAGAAGAGGAAATAAAAGCAAATTTTAATATTCAAACGTACTCTCGTCTTACGTTTCTAAATAAGTAACAATGATATATTAATGTAATAAATAACTGAATGTTGCTTGGCAGATACAGGGAATAGAAAATACCCTTTTAACTCTTTATACAGAGTCTGCGCATTTATCTTTCTTGTAAAACTGATAAAAGTCTTCGAAACTCCATGGATAAATCCTTATTATGTCACCGAATCTTACACGTCACGGTAAACACCAGTTTAGCTGATGAAGGTAGACTTATTACCCGTTTTCGGAATAAAAATGGTAATTTGCATAATTCGCTACATTGAATTTTATTATTCTTTCATCGAGAGCTTATGTAATATCAATTTTAAAATAAATGGTAATAACTGAATGACGCAAAAATAAAATTTCCATTATAGCATTGGAAAGATGCGGAGAAAAACTCAAGAATGAAGAAGATTGTGTTCCATTAATGGAGACATTGTTTCTGTAGAGCAGTTTCTTGCGAAGGCGAAGCCTCGACCTTTTCGTCTGCTGATGATTTCAATATTTGGAAACCAATAATACATTAGAAAACGAAACAAATGTAAGTTTCCAAGTTGCCCATGGAAAGTAGATTTCTGATAAGATACAATAAACATTTTGCAAGCTGCACTTTGTGAAACGATAAACGATGTAAATTGTTGGAAAATAATGACAAAAATGAACAAAAAATGTCTAAAATGCTTCTACCGGGTGCAAAATATACGCCAAATCGTGTCACCTGTACATTGTAAAGGATAAGAAGTAAGATTGATGATGATGAAAATGAATAATAAATGTAAAATAATTTCTTAAAGATTTTTCTTAGTGCTTAAAAAAGTAATGCTAATTATAAAAAAAAATAAGAATTAAATTAAGGAACTAATTTCCAGATAGTAAATATTTAATGAAGGTAAATTACGCTTCTAAATCTGTATTAAGATGGCATAAAAAGTTATCTTTTATCCCTCCCCCAAAGAAAGTTGATGCAGAAAGGAAATGTTGGCTGTTCTTATTTACGATACATTCGAGAGAAGAAAATGTTGTATGTTTGAAATCTTAATAAGGAATAAAATATGTTACACAATAAATTACAAAAATAATTTACGTTTTAACATTCGGAGGATCTCATTTTTCAATTCAAAGTAACGTCGACTGTAAAAGGATAATTCAAAGTAATTTTCTTCCAAACGAATAGGAATTAGGATTCGGTTCGATGCCAACGTTTTGCTTTATTCTTATCGATTTCCAATTTGTAAATAATGTACGATTAAACAAATAGAAACAACTGCTTAGCCGAGTAAGAACGGCGCCATCGAGTGCTTGGCCGAGCAGAAGACAATCGCTATCTACTTTCAATAATCGTGTAAAAAAACGATTAAGAGACGAAAGAATGTCGTCAATTTTCCTACGCAACAGTTTATAAACGAATATACACAATATTTTATCAATGGAAGCTGGTAGAAAAAGTCTGGATGGCCGAATAATTCTGTTTCTTAATGTTTAAAATCGATCATCGATGGATCAACCATTTTCGTGTCGTGTACAAAATCCTTCGTTATCCTTTAGAACGTAGACACGTGTAAGATCTTACACACGAAGTTTTTCAGGTGTGGATTCTGAAACAGTACGACCCTTAATAGCCAACGTGTGCTCGTCCCGCTGATTGGTAGAAATAACCACGGGCGTAATTATCACAGATGGGAATCACCAATAGCCGTTAAGCGAATTGTAATTACAATCACTCGCGCGTATCTCGCGGGATAACGCCTATATTTTAATTATCTTTAAATTGCTTTGCATACGCGTAAAAAAAACGTATTTAAAAATTTGAAAACTTAAGTAGTACTTTTTAACTTAAGCATATCGACATATATGCCAACATAAAATGTATAAATGTATTTAAATTATCATCTACATAAATAAATAGCATAAAGAAGTTTTTATAATCCTTGATTATATATTATTTAAGAATACAAAATAATCTAAATAGAAATATAACTTTACTTCATTTACCTTCATTAAATTTCTGTTAAAAATAACTGCCATAATGTGAGTTACTCAAATGGGCCGTTGGAGCGTGACACCTAAATGATACTACAACGTATTACTATACTTAAACAGGTAAATTCTAATGGAAAACATTTCGTACGAAATATCTTTATTTCCGAACAGAAAATTGAATTCTCTATAAGTTACTTGAATGACAAAAATTCTCAATAATTTCTATTGAGAATTTTTGCCATTCAAGTAACTTAAGGAGATTTATCCTTCCTTATAAAAATGGAGATTTAAATTAATTTAAATCTCCATTTTTATAAGGAAACACTCCTTCGAGCTAGAACGAAATTGCGAAGTTTCTAGAACGATTTTAGAGCTTGTAAGATACTTTTGTGGGACTTTTCTACCATATTTTTAATAAATTTATCACGCACCATTCGATACATCTAGGCGCATGCTTAGGATCCGGAAGGACGAGCAAGAACGGAATGGGTGATCGATGGTGAGCAATTGATAACTAGAAGCATAACTAGAGTCGAAAGAGAAAGAAGATGCGTGTTGCTCTAATCTGAAAGTAATGAGTGATGCGAAAAAGGTGCGAAATAAGTTAATCCGGGATCCGAAAGTGGAGATGGAATGATGGATGGTCTCTTCCACTCGGTAATTAGATAACGACGTCCAATGATGTGAACGAATCGATGTGACGTCAGACGTTTCCGGACTTAAGTAATTTTCCATTAGATTGACGAGAGTCGGTCGGCGTGAAAGAAAAATCACGAACGTAATGAGAAGGAAACCATTAAAACAAATTTATTTTCATCGAGTCCTCCGCTGCGATGATCCTAGTTAAGAAACTAACAAAATTTCTTTAAGAAATTTTCCGATGTAATCTTACCTTACTTAATTACTTTGACCCGTTCCGAATCTAGTTCCCGAGTAATTTCGGGATTTACTACAAATACCGAACTGATCCAAGATTTAATGAGTTGTTAAACGTGATAAATGGAAGCTTGCCTTCTTTCTCTACCCGCTTTCCCTAAAAGGGCAGACCATAAATTTTTTATATCCTATTTTGAAAAAATGTTTGCTCTGTCTCCATCCGCAGATCCCCTCTTTTATGAGAATTTTAAGTTTTATCAATGAACAAACTTCCCAAAAAATTAATTAAAATCGTTTCCTTCAAAAATGTCTTCCTTCCCAAGAGGAATATCACTTACTTATAAAATGGACATATTTTTTCACTCGTAATTCATCGGTACTTACACCCTTGAAAAATTCAAATTATTCGTAGGTATGAAAATATTTTCCATAAATAATTTATCTTCGTCTATAGAACATTTTCCTAACTTTGAAGAACCAAATCCACTCTTGTATTTTGCTGTCGTAAAATTTATTTCGGAACAATTTTTATAGCTTCGACAATAACTCGTTGCTTTTCAAACGATAAATTTTTATCGCTAATTAGTAAAAGTTTTATCAATATTAGTCTTTAAACTTTAGAATACTTATTGAAATTTCTGGAAAAATTGGTTTCCAAACATTTATTAAATTACAATTTATAGAAACTAAATATAAAAATGACTTTGGAATAGCATAAAATACACAGTTTTATATTTTCTCCAAGCTTAAGAATAATTATTTAAATTTAAAAATCAGCTATAACGGTTCCAATGTGGCTGGTATGTTAATAGGAACGACATCGAATACGGTAGTTGAGTTATATACGCGTATACGGGGTTTGTCAGAAGTCAAAAGAGGCCAGAGCCCCGTAAATGTGAGGCCCGAATACGTGACTGGCGATAACATCTGCATATTTATATGTAGGTTATATAATTCAATTACCGTAACTGAATACGTAAGTTGCGATATCAAAAACATTCAACATAGACCAACCGATGTTATAAAATCTTGAAATAAATTGAGTATATAATAAAATATTAAAGTCATCAATCTATTTATTTTTGTTTTAAAAATACAAGATCTAATTTTAATATTTTTATCGTTAATTTTTAAATATTTCTGCATTAAAATGAATAAAAATTAATGATAATTTACGAAATAAATTGCTAAGGTTATAAATATATAATAATAATTTTAAAATATTAGGAAAAAGTAATATTAAATGTAATAGCGTATTTATATGAAATTGTCGTTTTACCAATCGCCTTCGAGATATGTTTCAACTGTATCTTACTTGTATGGAAGAGGATACGAACGTTTATCCACTTGGTTCATTTTAATACTGAAACGTTGCTCTATTTATTTACTATATCTACATCTTCTATTCAAAATTAACCTACACACAGATTTCTATACACAAATATCCTAATGAAGTAAGCCTGGATTTCGTGTTAAATTTTACAACCTAGTACGAGGATTATAGTTGAAAATATACGCGTAAATTTGAAAACAGAGTTTACTTAAGAGAGATAAATATATATAAATCCAATAAAATTGGTCTAATCTCCTTTTATTTTATTTTTCAGTGCCCTAGAATGATTTTCTGCCTTCGTTATCATTAATAAAAGACACTCTTTCGGAAAGGCACAGCTGGCTTTGTATTGTTATGATCTATCGGATAAGCATTCATCAAAGAAATCCTATAATTAGATATAAGCTATGAAGAACATCTCTCGAACCATTAAAATCTTTTATCACACATATTCGGATTTTTGGAAAATCATTTCTAAAAGTCCAAATATCTGGAATTTATATGCAAAATATAGTAAGAGGCGTGTCCTTAGATATGCCTCATTACTATATAACTCTATATTTATATAAATATTAAAGCTTTTCTGGAAACATTTTGCGTTTAAAATTGAAAATAGAGAGAAGTAGAATTAAAAAACAATATAATAAAAAAATATTAGGTATTTCTTTAAAAATTGAAGCTAATACGGCTTAAGAAATATATAAATATAACGTTAAAACGGAAGCGAGAGGAGGAGGAGGAGGGGTAAACAATGTCAAGAAACGTTTACAAACTATATCGAAGTAGCTTTCATTCTCTTTAGTGACATGAACAAACAACACACTCCATAGCAAAAGAAGTGCGGCTAAGACCGACAAAAAATCCAATAGAAGACGAGATAAACGCCAACAATGAAAGAAAAAAACAGCAGCCAGACTGCTGCGAGGACAAAAAGTGACAAACCAGACACCCACGTTAAAAATTTCCAGAAAAAGTCGTAGTAAATAAATAAAACGTGGTTTTGTAGGGCAAGTGACAAAATTTATTTATTTATTTAAAAAATCAATTTTAATTGTCAGAAAAAAGAAAATTAATGACGAAATAGCATCCACTCTGCGCATGATTGATCGCATCATAAAGAGTCTCCACTCGAACAACGGAGATGGGGTATAGGCGCTTAAATAACTTTTCCTCCCCCAAATCCTACTAATTTATCACCTCTGACACTACTAGAAAAAAACACACATCCCCCGTAAGCAGTTTAACCCGCCTTTTTATTCCAAACCAATTTTCTTTTTTCTTCCTAAAATGGACACGTTCCAAAAACAGGAAATATGCAAAATTTACTTCCTCCCCGTAACTCTTAGCGCCATCTCTCGATTAGGGGATTCGTTAAATTGCTATTATTATTTTTTTAATAAACAAAGTTTAACGCGTTAAGAATTAACGAGATTCCGACACACGTAACGAAATATTTTGTACATAGGTAAATAAAATTTGCGGGAGGCGATACTTAATAACGTAACGCATACGTTTTATTCTGAAATTTGGTAGCGAAAGGAACTAATAAGTGGGCCGAAAAATATTTTAATAAGAGGAAGTTGTATCGATTTTGGAATCGACTTTTGTCGACCGAAATGCATCGATTTATCAAATTTTCGAGACAAGTAGGCGTGTATCCGACTTTTGGATTGAATAGGTCCGTGCTTGAAACATCTGGACTTAAATCTGAACTGAAAGCATAATCATTTTCTACTTTATTCTTTGATAAAGATTGTCATTCTGTGAATAACACGCACAACTTTACTTTTCTTAAAGAATTAATGATTTGCCACTTCAATTTTTACGTTCTTTCGTGTTTATGTTTACGCCTACACCACTTAACATCGCTCTCCCCTTTTTTATTTTTCGTAATTTTCCAATAATGCCAAAATAAAATCGTGTGATCAATTAAATATTTAATTTTATTCCATTAAAATTTTATATTTAATAATTTTCTTAATTGAAAATTTAAATATGGAGTATATAAAATCGCCCTTTTGCTGTAGCGAAATCGGAAATTTTAGCCCTATAAGCAAAATGCGGTAAAGGGGCCTCTAATTCTTAGGACCTAGCCCTTCCGAATCCACCAGAGTATTTAAACTATACTTTTAAATTGCCAATTGTAAAATTTGAAATTTATTAGTTTTGTTAAATATATCTCTTATAAGCGATGCCATTAGACGACACGTTCTTTCTTCGTCACGTTATTGGCCGACTACAATTAGACCGCAAGTTGCGAGTATAAGATGATAAGAGTCATGGGAAAAAATAAGCCGTAAAAAACGGTCTAATTAGTAGTTTACATTTACTTAAATTAATCGTTCCTACTCGCCAGTCAGAATATACGCAAAAAATATAAGTTATTAATATTTTTTTTATATAATTAAAAACGTTTTTCATATTTATACCGTTTTGTAAGGCCTGGTCCGAGACTCCTCACGTCAGGGGTCCATTAAACGTCGCTTAATTCGCAGAACTTAATAGTAGTTACCCCCTGCCCATTTTGCTTCTTTAGTTACGTATATCCCCGCTTAAACTAGGAAATTCTACGCTTTGTATTTTCCGAAGATTTAGTTATTAGATACATTTAAGTTAAACGCTTATAAAAAATCAAAATTCTTACGAAAAATATTGATTTTTATTGTAATTTCATCTTTCGTCTGCCGAATTTTGTCGTTCTTTTTCGTAAACCGTTTCAAAGAAAACGTCTTATTGCGTCAATAAAAACGCGGATAGAATTATGATTCGGAAGAATAAGTTTTAAAGTAATCATTTTCGTTAAAACGTATCGATGATTGCGCATCCTGCCGAATACGAGAAAACGGAATTTAACACTCGAAGACTGAGTGTGTCTTGGGGAATTGAATTCTGGAGTCGCTAAATACGCAAGAAAATAAAATAGTAATCGAGAGTAGGAGAATGCGAATCGAATTTGAACTGACAAAATACTTAAAAGGAAAAGATTGAAATGAACTTTTAGAATTTTACAAGAATTAAGCTTTTTATGAGGTTTGACCGATCGCTTCCTCGTCAGATTTAAGTACGGGTATACTTGTTAAATCTTTTTAGAAAGGCCCGGGATACGGTAGGTTTAGGTCAGAACTCTTCAATCAATCAACGCGAACATTAGAGAAGAGATAATAAAAATAGCAAACCCACTACACGAGACAATTACTAAACCAATAAATTATTCAAAATACTTTAACATTGCTCGAGATGTTGCAGTTTGTTAAATCGATTCGAATTTCTTTCTCATCTTCGAGATTGATGATAATCTTTCCGAGATGCTTAATATGTGTCATTAAAGTACTACGTGTTACTATTAATTATTGACAAAATTCGACTCCTTTAATTACTCTCCGCGCCGTTTTCTTTTTTCGTCGATAAATTTTATGTATTTTAACTTCAAAATTAATTTTATGTTTGATGGAATTTCGTGTATAAATTGGTTTTAGTGGCGCGAAAGAATGCCTTCTTACCACATAAATTTCCAAGAAATTTACGTACGAAATGCTACTAAATGAAGCGCTAATGGAGCAAAAATTAGCCTTTTTATAATCAAAATACTTATGCAAATAAAATATCGTTTAAAAAGTTTTAAGAAGTTTGCGCGCGACGCTCCATCGTCGCGATCAACTTTTTTCTTTTTTTTTTTCCTAGAAATTGTAAAATTTCTAAAAATACTTTGAGAAAATTCTAAAAGAAAGACCTTAAGAGACTTTCGTAGAGTTTTGTCGATCGCGGAGTGAAATCGTGTTGTTTTGTTGTCGTCCTTTTGTTTCGCTTTTTCGCGACAGAACGACGACGTTGTCGACGCCAACTGGACGCGCGCGATAGTCGCGACGCGACGGCGCGGAGTCGCACGGGACGTATGACCATTTCGCTATTTGAAATAATTGTAAAACACGAAAAACGAGACAAACGATGCTATAATATAAATTATTTTGCATATATCGCGGACGGCGAGCATCCTGCCGTCTTTAATTTGAATCTACATTAAGAAGGCGCGAGTTTAAGTTATCGCAAAGTACACCACTTCCTCTACTCCTTTCACCCCTCGTTACCAAACTAAAGCAGTTAATTAAAGCCAAAATTCGATCGAAACGACTCTATAAATCAGAATTGTGCGATTTTTAACCATTATGCAAAATATAAGCGACTTCTAAAGTCTTTATCGCGACTATAAACCGCAGCCAGTTAAGTAACGAATTTATCACAAAATTTACAACTGGATAAGAAAAAAAATTAATATTAATTATAACTCCAAAAAATTTATAATCGTTAAAGAGAGTTTTGCAAGATTTTTAAAAAAATCCTCCCAAGTTTAAACGAGATAAGAAAGTTTATTATACAAAAGATGAGGGTTTTTTAGAAGAATAATGCAAATATAAGTTATCTCCGGACGTAAATTGAACTAGAAAAGCTTACAGTTTAAGAAAAATATAAGGATAAAGTTTATTTCTGAAGATATTTTATGGCATTTTGACTGAATGTAATCGCTATTTAATTTCTTTTACCCCCTTTTTAACTTTTTTCTTAAGGATTCGAGATTTTTTAAAGTGGAAAGATTTAATAAAACTTATACAATTTCCTTATCCTCGGATCAATCGAGAGGACTCTTTCTACATTTCTCGCAACAGTAAAAAGTGTATAGATATAGAGTATACGTGACCTAATTCTCTTAAAAGAAATCTTCCCTCGCACCAATGCGACAAAACTGACACTAAAATATAAGAAAAAAGAAAAGAGTAAACAACGAATAAACTGATACGTCTGTCGACATTTAACCATTTTTCCTCCGTTTCTTCCTTTCTTAAATTTATAAAATTGAATAGTTTCTGGCAAATTTTTCTCTCGATGAATCTTTTAAAATTGTTCTTTTAAACTTTAACTATTTTCCCTCGCATTTATAGATTATAGTTTAGAGTGACGTTTTCGTTCTATTATGCATCGCAGGCAACAAATGAAAGTCCCGTCTGCTACTTAAACTTTTTATTGCATTTTCTAAATTTTATAAGAATCTTAATCTAATATTTTAAACAAAATGTATTCTTTTTAATATAGACGATACGCTTGATAGGTGTTAAGGGACTAAACTTTTTAAGACTTTTTCTTGAAAGAATGCGATTTTTACACGTCAACACCCATTAAATACAAAGCGACAAAGGATATAGGAGCAATATTTGCTGCCGAACCGAACCCACTCGCAAAAAAGTGGGTTCGGTCCCCGTTTTGATAGAAACTCGATTCCTGCGCAAATTCTCGTTCGATCTTTCCAATTTGCATCTTTGTACAAATGGATAAGTACGTAAATGCGTACAAAATCCGATTAAATTTATGTGATTTATTTATTTATAAATTTTTCTCACGAAAATTATGATTATTAAACTGTTTTTTTAATTTTAAAAATTAAAATAGCGTCTTCGAATACTTTTCGACAATTTAGCAAATATAATTGAATATTTATAGACAAAACGTTTTAATTTTGTGCAACGTAACACTTATTTACTGAAAAACGACGGTATTTTGTAAAATTTGTGGTAAGGCGAGTGTTAAATTAAAAATGTCAAACTGTGGCAGACTGCGATACAAAATGACTTTAGTTTAAATAATTTTAATAATCTTTTTATTTATAAACTCTACAATTATCTTTAACGCGTCAAAAGTTATTTAGTACTTTGTCGACCTTCCCCTTTTCCTTACTTTACTTTCCAATTCGAGTCCCGCAACATCTTCCATATTTCAAATTAATTTCGACAGAATATGAATAAAAAAAATACTTTGTTAAAATTTCTTAATTTCTTATATTTTTAACAATATTTAAATTATTATAGATTTTTTTATGTTAGTTTTTTTACGTATGTTGGAGATTTCAGCACGTTTTACCGTTTAATTTTGAGAGTGGAAAAGAGGAAAAACGAATAAAAAATATATTAAAACGTATAGGAGGTTCTTCGCGAAACTGGCACGATAAAGCCTATTAGCCGAAACCAACAAATCCCGCCTATTTCTATTTCATCGACCAATCGCCATTAAGATACGGGCGATCAATCCGCGTTAAAATATTTTTTTAAATTGTTATACGCAAATATATTATCGACGAATCGATAATCGGAGGAAAAGAAATAAGTGCGTAATTGTTTATTTAAAACAACGTTTCTAAATAAATTTTACCGGTTTATTCTTTCGTGTGATCAATAATTTCTATATAAATCAACAATGCAAGTATTTTAAAAGAAAATGCCGAAGAGCTTGATTAACTCGGCAGCATATTTTTTAAATGCAATTCAGAAACGAGCTTTTTTACATTCAAATCTAACGGAAATTGTTTTTTCTCTTCTGTTACCTAACGATGTCGATGCTTAGATACGAAGTAATACGACATTATCGTCAGAAATTATCATTGTAAATTTTCAAACGGCTCTTCCGCTACTCTATTGATTTTAATCTTATCAATCATCGTCTTGTTCTGTGCATTTTCAACTTCCTTAATTACTCAGTCGTTCGGATTACATTTTTCTTACCATTAGTTAACGTTATTTCGAGTTATGGCTACGTCTCGACATTAAAGAAAAGTGGAATCCGTGCGAGAGAAATTCCTGCATTACACAGGACATAAACCGAAACAGGGGTAATCGGTGTTCGCCTGCAGAAAATGATATTTTTTAGAAAAAAAAACAGCTTATGAACCATAAATAGATATTATTTAGAATGGCTGAACTTATATACTGACTCTGGCGGGTTTTTGAGGATGAAAAAATTCTTTTGACCTCATATTTCGTGAAAAATAAGGTAAAAAACCAAATTTACAGTAGCAGAAAAATCCATTTTTGGATGCATTTACTCAACTTTTAAATTACGGACTAAACTGTAGTAGATAAATCTTAAATAACTAAGCGACGAAGGGAGTTAATTAGGAGGTTTCTTTGTAGAAGAGGTAATGTTACAAGGTTTTTCTCTGTTTTATTATCGTTAAACCAGTTATTTTAACTTGTAAACTGTAGTGCGGAGAAAAATTTATTATTCTAGAATCTGCAGCAACGGTTTAGATTAGTGGTGGTTGAATCGAGGTTTAGCTACTTCTAAAGACGTCTAACGGTTAGCCGCGATTGCAGTTTATTTTCATCATCGATCTTCTATCCTTTTATATGCTAATTATGCCTTTTGTTTATCAATTCGACGTTCCTCTTCCTTCCATTGTGTCGATGAAAGCCCAAAGCAATCTCTTCTTTATCCGCTTAATTGAACAAAACCCCAAAATCTCATTTTTTTAAACTTTAATTTCGCCAAGTTCCCGCCTTATTACACTAAAAAATACTAATTCTTTAAAAAATTTCTATAAAACGTCAACGTTTTCTAGCAATAATTTCACCGAGTTAAATTATTAACAACAGTTTCGAGTTTCGCTAAAGAATAATTCTACTTAACAAATTAATTAAGGAAGCTTAGTTTATATGAATAATTATTCTTAACTAAGTTTTCTTAATTAATGGATTAATTTAGTTTTATAAAAATATTCTTATTCCATTATAATTAGTCTGGAAAATACATTTAAAGATGCGACTTGCTTCGTCTTACGGAAACTTCAAACGATTTATTCTTGTAAAATCCGCTTATTTATACGATTTTCTATTGAAAAAATATTAATAAAACTGCAAATTGGTGAATTTCAAAAGTTTTCGATACGGAATCTCGCCGACCGAAAATGGTGATTAATATTTTGACGTTTCCGCCTTTGAAGAACATTACTATCGAAATTTAGCAGGAAATCTCGTGTCACATTTGTAGAATGTTGAATCATTTGCATAATAAGGCGAAGATTTTGTATTAAAACAGTGTCGATGAAGATTTACACGACGTTAAATGGTGGAGCTCTTCGCAGATTTCTTATGCCAAACGAGTGTCGACGTTCGGTAATGCTAAACGCAAGAATAATCAAAGTATTTGATAAAGTATCGGTTCAATTGAACTAACATTTACACTCGGCCGGAGTGACGTGAGGGGTACAAAGTATTCCACGCGCACTTCCTTCCAGCAACTATGACGTTGCGTTGACGTGTTTTTGTTCAACATTTCCTTCCTGTATAACAATCCAATCTCGTATCTTGTTAATTAAAAGTTTGAAGACATTTATAAAATAATTAAGGCATGTTTCGAAATTCATACCTATCGAAAAGGTTATTCGATGTTTTAAAAATTAAGTTTAATTAATAACAATTGGCAATAATTTAGTACCTGAGAAAATATAAAAAATCATTAAATATTTTAGAATTTATTCATAAAATATACATGATTTTAGTGATAGGTACTGGATAAGGAGCTCGGATGCTGGAAGAGGATAAGAAAGATGCTGTATGAAAGCGTAGAAAGATAGAGAAGAGACAGTAAGGGAGAAAATATCAAAAACTTCAGCCATTGACAAACTGTAAGTGACTAGACTCGGAAGCTAAAGACTAACAAGCCGAAGCAATTAAAGAGAATTTATCAGCTTAGAGGAAAATCAACACGCAAAACGTCACCCAGAGATCCTTTTCGGTCTAACAACGAATTAAAGTCAGACTTTCTCAGCTTAAATGAGGAGCAGCTAAGAATTTTTATCACTTATATCGACTGTGTTTCCCTTTGGGCAGCTGCAGACACAAAGTACCACTATCATTCACACGCTTATGGAGCTTCTTCCCCGTTACATGTCAATTGGACGCTTTGCACAAGTAAGGCTTGATTTTCTTATTTACAGATTTATTTCCCCAGAGATCGACCTTTATTCTACTCTGATTTCGCAGGAAGTGATAGGAATGTAGGTGCGTGTGTACAATTCTGCACGGTTTACTTTGTATGGGAGACGTCTAGGGAAATACTGGCAAACATCCAAACTGTATTCTTTACTTCGCACCGCGTATAAAATAAAACAGTTCTATATATCGGACGATACTTAGAAATTTTGCTTTTTTCCTCTTTCATAAATTATTGTATCACTCCATCCATTCTTCTCCTCTTCTTTAACGTCCTCCCCCGGCAATTTCTAAAGTACACACTTTTATGTTTTGACAATTTCTCCAATAAAATCTCCAGACATTTTTATCCAAAGACTCGCTTTCTGTAGCCGAATATAACCTGTCAGAAGAGGCCAATGTGAATTTTAATATATTCTATATGAAAATATATATTATCGCCGACCGCTTTGGGCAGGAGAAAGGAAAATTAGCCAAATGGGAAGAAGTGAATTTACATTGTAAATGCTGTTTGTAGCAAGTTCTGCACTTTTACTGCGTTTAACTCTTCCCTCTCCGTTTATTCCTTTTCTACAGTTTCATATAATTACTTCGTTAGCATCGTCAAAGACTCTTCTCTGTGTATTTATTCACGTTCAACCAACTGTATAGTGTTAAAGTATTGAAATGGTGTTTATTATAGATTTACCACGTGCATAAAACATGAAACTGGAGATTTTAGCGTCACATTTACTTTAGCGATATTATAGAATGATCTTTGTTAGAAAATTCGTAAAATTTGGTCATAAATTAGCCAAAACGAGCTTAAAATCCATTAACACAAGCTTGGGGATTTCTATAAAGATCTTCGTCTAAAAATGTACTCTTTGTCCAACTGTCATTTAAAAGCACAAACCGTTATCGCGTAAAGAATCAATTTTTTTTTTTGATTTTTAAAAATATTTATAAGTCACCCCATCTTGGAGAATGATATGTTTACGAACATAAGAAGGGTGCAACCGGGAAACCATTTTCAACACGATTTCTATTGCAGCCAGAAATCTCGCAACCCTTTGCAAATCCCTTTCGCAATTCTTTCTAAACGTATGAGAATTTCATTGAACGAGACGTTATTTACGTAGATCACATTCCTTTACGGCATTTTCCTCCACAATTCGACTCGCTTTCTTGCACGAATCAAATCTGTACATCGATAGCCTCCAAGCTATTTTTCTCGAGTATCAGAAATAAAATTCTAAAGTAAAGAAGTATTTCGTAAGCAAACCTGTCACGTGCCGTATATTTAAATTAAACGGGCGAGAGATGGAAAAAAGACCCAATGTTCCATGATTAATGGCATTATCCTCTTATAATAATCGCTGGTTTAAAAACCAGAAAGTACAAAATTGGCTTTAAAAAAAGGAATTTATTACAGTTAAGAGTGTGACAGGTAAAATGAAAATTAATTATTTGAAACATGTTTAACAAAATTAACTCATTTGCAATGTAAAAAGGGAGAGGAGATACGGATAAACGTAGCTCTAATGTCAAACAGGTGAGAGAATTTAACTAGAAAGGTTAACTACTTCACATAGAAGAGAGCGAGAAGATATCTCTCATATATAATTCATACTGACCAATAAAGTGTTGGCTTAACTGCTGTGTTATCTGATCTATAAATGGCCCAACTTAGACGATGCGAATATTTTCCTAACAGCCTGCAACTTTACCGGGTATAATTATATTCTTTCGTCGCTTAATTTTTCGCTATAATATATTAAAAAATGTGCAAGAATACGGAGAAAACTTGCATCGGCAACGTGGAAAATCTATAGACTCGGCCATCTTTACGATAAGAATCGTTATTGTTGCATTTTGTAATTAACTTGTTAATGAGAATTTTCTGCATCACCGTAAACTTTATTAGCTATAGCATAATTATTTATGTATTGTTTGACTAATTAGCTAAATGATAAAATTTCTTAATACTCGATTGTATTAAAATTGACTGGTCTCGCCGTCACGGACTTCATTTTCGTTAGAAAATTACCCTTTGTCTTTCCGCTGCTCGCAATGATGTTCTCGAGCATCATCCGGATCTGCGGTCTTGTTCGACGTTCCTACTCTCTGAAAATTTATCCCCCGGCATTCGCCAAATGTATCTCTGATGTCTTTCTGCTCGGATCTTCTCGAAATGGTTTTTTTCTCCCTCCATCCCTCCGATTTTCCCCGTCTCTACCATCTTTCGCCCTACTCTCTCAGGATACTTCATCCTCGATTCTCTAAATATTTTTAATACTATCTCTTACCATCCTAATTGCTATATAAACGGTAGAAATTGTAAAGTACGAGACGAACTTGTAAAAAATTCTGATTAAGATTAAATTATTAGAGTAGAAAACCGAGAGAGAGTTTTTTAAGCCAACGAGAAAATTGGAGAGAGGAGAAAGCAAGATACACTTACATAATTACGAGTGGAATGGCAGAAAAGAATCTTGACAATATCAGAAGACACGAGTAGCAACAAACATTCCTTAATACACGGCTTTAATGGTGAGCTCGTGGCCATGTTTAAGCGCCGAGGAAATGGTTTTATGTCACGTCTAGAATAATGCAGATCTGTAAAATTTCATTGGAGAAAGGAATCTCGAAAGTGTCGTTGCGAATTTCCTTGGGAATACTTTAGTTTGGCAAAGAAAAGATTCTTTTGGAAAATCGTTGCGCCTTTCGAATCAATTCTCTCTCCCTCTCTAACAAGAAAAATAATTACAATCTACATCGAGCTCTATCGAAAAATCGGGAATTAAATCACTTTAAATACCCTGGCCTCTTCTAAATTTACAGATTAAAATGAGTAAATCGAAAAGTCTTAAGGCCAGTAGTTCTTCAGAATAAATATTTACCATTTTTTTGCTTGTTTAAAGATAGTTTCACCTTCTAATTCCTCAAAGTGCGATTTTTCCATCAAATTTTTGCATTCTTTAAGTATAAAATTAATAAACATTAAAAACTAGAAAAGTTTATTTTTATAAATTCATTTTTTGCGCAGAAATTTTATGAAGATTAAAAAATAAAATATTCTTAAATTTTGGGGAAACATTTAATATTTTGAACTTTTTAATTACTATTTTTAAAGTGTTTTTCCTCAAAATTTGACGATACAAAATTACTTTTCATAAAATTTCTAGGTGTTGTATTTTAAAAATTGCCTAAAAATATGTTTTTCGTGCGCTGAAGCAGTTAAAATTTAATTTTATTTTTAAATTATGCAAAATTTGCGTTATTAAAATAGAAAAAAAATTGTAAATGCAAAAAATGTAATAAAACCTTTGGATTTTTGTAATGATTGATTCGGAGATATAAAATTCGAGATCATTTAAGAAAATTCCAGAGAAATCCTCTTAGGAAGGTGCCGTTATCATCTTCATTATCCTTTAAGAATAAGAGCAAATAACATCAAGAAAATGGTTCCACTTCTAACAACTTTTAATCCCGATTGAAAATGGAGTAAATTTTAACTAAATATCTCTACTTATTGCTTACTTCGATCCACTTTTCGCTAATAAATTCGACGAAACTTTAATTATTCGCACGCCCTTGCCAAAGAAAATTGAATTATGCAAATGTAAAGAAAGAGAGAATGAGAAAGGAAAAAAGAGGGAAAAAACGTTTAGTTTGATTTTTAGAATTAAAAAAGTAGAGATTCGTTTCTGTTTGTTTGTAAGGTGAGGTAAAATTGTATGTACATGTGTACTTCTACGGAGGTTTAAGTGTTCCACCTTTTCGTTGTTCTCCCTCCACCTGATGTCACAAACAAATAGCTTGGCTACTCTCTACATTTTTAGAAAAAACTACAAAAGAGTATATTTTTACATCGTTTCGAGTGAATTTTATTTAATTTACTGCTTCCTACTTTAATAAGGACAAAGGCATAATTCAATTTAATCGCTAATAAAGCATTAATGCGTCTTTCTTCTCTGTAGACAAGCGAAAGGACCACAAAATATATTCGAATTTATTCTCGGCCACTTAGAAAAGGGAAAGTTTCTTATTTTTGTGATGTTTTGATCCTAAAGTATCGCGTAGTAAAACGGAATTTTAGAAAAATGTCAGGATGTAGCGATAAAGATAGGACAGGAATGGCTGAATCTTAAGAGTGCACTCGACATTATTCAGTTGACAACTTTGCTTTCTCTGAGTGGATTTTAGATCCAGACAAAAGGGTTCGAGTTATCTCGTTCGAAACATTCCACCTAAACTCGAAGCCATAGAATTCTGATGCGTTTATACAACGTAATCTCATTTGGAAGTTTGATCCTTCGCATCCTTTTCTTACAGATTCCAAACGATACGCAACTATATCGATTTAATATAATTTAAGAAGAATTAAGCTTTAATATCGTGTAAAAAAGTAAATATTTTGTTTCTGGAAGCTTATCCTTTTAATAAAAATCATTTTTAAGGCATTCTCTAAAGTATTAAAGATGAGCGAACTTCATTTGTCTTTATTATAAACTCGGATATCATCAATCTTTGTAAAAATAAAGTGCTGACTAACGAAACTTTTTATCAGATGAGATGTAAGAGAAAAAACAAGAGAAGAGGACTCGACTGCGTGGCAAAGACCCGAAAGGGGGTCGAAAAACAGATGTAGAGGTCGGAAGAGATCTTCCAAACCTCCTACATCGATAAGTATTCTCCCTCTTTCTTTTTTTATTTTTTATTTTCAGGGTCGTTCAAGAACTTAAATCACTTAATTATTTTCAACTTAAAAAAGAATTTTTGGGCTTTTTTAAAAAGTTTCTACGATGTTGTGAAAAATGCCAACTACAGCTGGTTGAAGGGGACCAAATGCTATTATATGGAAAACAATTTGGCCCGAATTCAACCAGCTAAAGCGTAGCATTGCACTTCTTCACAATTTTCTTCGCATCTTCTTTCGAAAATTGTTTAAAAATTCTTAAAAATTTAGAAAATATTACTTGAAAAACGGGTTAATAATTAAAAATATGTTGGAGGGTTTTAGTTTTTTCACTTTTTTTGAACTTATAATTTTGTTAAAGGAGAAAATGTTACTCGTTTCCGACAGAGGCGAAACTAAGCAGGGAGAGACTTTAAATGAGTGTAAATAAAGTAAAGAAAGAAGTAAAGAAAAAAAATAAATTTTGAGAAAAATCCATCAAATACCCCAGTTTCCCTTATTAAGAATAAGAAAAATCGATGCATAAATCATGGAGGAGGCGAGTGTGGACAGAAAGAGAAGGTGCAACGTTCGACAGAGAGTCGCAATTGGAAGAGGAAGAGGGACAAGATCGAGAGGACAAATTATCTCTGTCCAATGCATTGGAAAGCGAATGGTGAGGAATCTCCAGCAGAAGAGCACCAAGTATGCATCTAATCTGTGCTGATACCAAAAACGCTTGCTCGAGCAGAATTTTCTTTATAGTTTCCACATTAAGCCAGATGCATGAATAACCAATAATCATAGTCGTTTAGCAAAATTCCAATATAAATTACACTTTATGAACGTCCGAATGGGATGAATTTATCATCTCGGTTTTATTTCCTTTTTTCCGTTCTTACACTTTTTATTCTGTCGAAAAAATGCAAGAAGTAGACGAGCTTCGTCGTTAACTTTACTCTTTTTTAATTACAGTCAAAGCGAAGGTTCTGCAGCATCAGCTCTACTGTAATAATGTCATGTAAATCGCTCGAAATATAAGAAATCCGCCATCCTATGACTTAAATTTTGTGTTTTTTATTATTTTAGAAGGGTTCTAGCGACAAAAATCCGAAAGATTCCAGGATTCTCCTCTCGCTATCTACGCGTGCGATCGAATGATTAGCCTATACACTAATTATATTAAGCAGTTTAATTAAATTGATTTGAATTATAATTACGTTTAGTTTCGATTTATATTTATTTCTTACAAAGCGAATTAATTTAAATATAAATTCTCCATTACACGAAAAATAGCCCAACGGTCTCTAAAATAAAGTGACGTATACAGAAGTATCTGACTCTGGAGCATCCGGATTCACAAAAGATCCACTTAACACACCAAAAAACCACAGTAAATTTCAATTAGAGGATCCATGTGGCAGCTTTATAGCGTATCCTCGAAACGGCGCATTTCTAAGCTTTAATTACTTCAATAATTTTAAAAATATATAACGCAGCATCAGATTTTCAAAAACACCATTTGCAATTGATAAAATAAAGTATTTTCGAGTCGTCGCCTGGCCGATACGTGACTTATCAACAATATGAAAAACACACGAAAATCTTGAAAAAATGTGTAAATAAAATAAATTTATCCTTAAAAATAATACACCGAACGATAAATTTTTTAAGAAAATTCCCTCTTGACAGAAGGGGAGGGAGAGAACGAAGATTTTTGTCTCGTTTGTCTGGTTTAATCGATCGCTACCTTTATATGTAAAATATTCCCGAAGACTTTCGAGAACCAACTTTATGTTCCTGTTGAGATTGTCACATATTTTATGCGATATTTTTAGAAAGATGCGAAAGGACAAGTCCAAAAATGCGCATCTCGCGAAGAAATAATTTATTACCAACGGCTTTATTTTATGCATTTTAAAGCGATTAATTCCTTTAAAAATATCCTAATTTTATTTTATTTTTTACATTTATCATCATTAAAAGATAATTGCATTTGTAATAATTATTCGGGCCGTTAAGCGTAATTGTAATTAGCTAATATTAATTACGATACAAACGAATATAATATTTCTATTTACGAAATTGTTTGTAAAAAATAAGTTTTTTACTTTTCTGCATTAAAACGAATTTTTCTTGTCGAGCGGATGGCGCGTATTTCAGTAATATTTTATCCGCATCTTCCTTATCGAATCGTACATTTATCTAGATGATAAAGAAGGTAGAATTTTTATTTCAATTTTTTACAATTCTTCCGAAGAAGCGCTATTAATTAATTATTATAATCAGTTTTTTTATTATTTAAATTAATTCTGTTTGACTACAATTAAATTTTTTACATCACGAATTTGAATAAAGGAACATAAAATTAATTTTCGAATTTCACCAGGACGATGAAAAAATCCCAGAAGAAAAAAATAATAATAATATTTTCTCCCTAAAGAATAATTTTTATAAATTAATAAAATAATCGATTAAAGTTTCTTAAAATACTGTATATTCCTGATAAATTTCCATCAAATATACTTGCTTTAATTTATTAAAAATGAATTAATTCTGTGAGAAATAAAAAAATTCCACTTTAATAAATTTTAAATAAAGAAAAATAATAAAAAGCAAAAATTGCGCTTAACTTTTTGTTAAAATTACAAACTTCTAACAATTTTTCTATTGTCAAAGATTGAAATTTCCAGTAAAAATTGATCATTTTTTGGATAAAATTATTAAGAAGTGACTGAAAAAAAATATTTGGCAAAGTTGTAAAAGAGGATTTTTCTCCGACCGAAAGTGCGAGTTGCTAATTATATATTTTGATGTATAATTAAATAGAAGAAAAGGAATTATTCGGAAAAATTGTGGACCAAAGTATCCATTACGTAATCATCTTGGCCATATTTTAAATTACATAGAAGCTATCACCACGACTGAACTATAGAGGATGGTATTTGTGTTAGAACATAGTTTTAATGGAAGATATTGTAGCCGTATATGATTTATGCGGATAATTGTGAAGATAAATATGAAAAGTTATTAAACAAAGATAATTTGTAACAGAAATGATCTAGTTAAACTCACTATTTTACCAAATAAATTGGTGTCTTTTAGTAAAGGTGACAATTATCCTCGATAATTACATTTGTGCCATGACGAATTTGCTACATTTTGAAGATTCTTAAGCGTACGTTGGATGAAGAGAAGAGCAAGAAAGATGAATACTTAACTGACTACATCATATACAGGGATGCTGGATAGCGTTTCGAATTATTGATTTATTCGGGGTTACAATTACTACCGGTTTGCTACATCTATGGGAATAAATACGGTTATAAATGTATAATCATCGAAAGATGAGATTTTCCCAGTTATGAAACACGTTCCACCGAAGTAAAAATCACATATTTATTATTGACGATATTGCATTTTCATTATCTTGCATTAATAATCATTCGGATACGTTACTATTCACTACGACAACGTTGATTTAATTGACCAGGATAATTCTTAGATAAATATTCTGTGTTTTAGAATGGCGAAGAATGCTTCCGCTGTCTTATAAACCCTACATTTTTATGGATAAACTCTTTTTCTATAGAGTATAACCTGATGCTTCTTTAACGACGAATGGAAAAACCCGGTCCGTTACGCCTAAATTGAATTGGTAACAAATAATTGCTTACAAATCAAGAAAGGAGGGTAGTTGGGCTCCGACTAATTACCATTCTTAAAGCGCGCGTTGCTATAGTAACATAAATAAATGCGTCAGCGCTTACTGGTTTGTAGTTCCCTCCCCATTAAGATGTAGATAAGTTTCCATAGTACGGACGATTGATTTTATTAAGGTAAGAGCGAGAAGAAGCGCTTACAGGTATACTGCATTGCCGACATAATAGCGGACAGGATGCTTAAGGACAGATAAAATATATTGCCGCGCTATTATGGGAACATTATGCTACCGTAATGGAAATACAATATTTTCTTGTCATTGTTACATTAGTAGAATCATTGGACCGTTCGATAAAGAGAAACCAATTCACTTCTTAATGAAGTTTGCTATCGTCGCATGCGACCACCATTTACGCATTGTTACTTTAATGATCTCGTATTATAATGGTAAATTCGAATGCCACACCACCGATAATAACGTGGTACTTCATACTTTCTCTCTTCCATTAAAAACAATTCGAATTCCTTCGAAATCCCTTACATAAAGTTGGAAACAACGGCTTTAAAAAGACGAAGGAGTGGGAAGAGGAATATAAAACGAATCCATAAAATTAATTTGGAGTTGCGAGGAAAAAACAAAGAGCGCAAGCAAAAATATTTGATAGAAGAAATATAACTTTTTGTTTCTGTTCATCCAAAGAAGAAAATGCAACATATTTCGATAGAAATCTTCTCCATCTAAAAGAGAAATAAAGAAAAAAGCGCACAGATTCATTCGAAAAAGACAAGTTATGCATTATCATTTTTTTCATTTTTGACATTTGAGAGATTTATTATTTATTAATAATTAGAAGAGTTTTTCCAAGCCGTAATCACCAAGTGAATTTTGCATATTTTTTCTAGAATGCATCATGAATGTCAAAGCAGAATTTGCATTTTCCTGGCAAGCGAACGTAGAAATGGCCATCCGAATTGGATCTTGTAATGGCAAATTTTTCCACATTGTCTCTTCGCGTTATAAAAGTCTTGTCAAAAATCGCCACTTCCGAAGCATTCTTGGTCGCGCTTCCGTTTGAATGTAAACACAAGGCTGCTTCCTCTTTCCTAAATTGTCTTTTCAAACCATCTTCTGCAAATTTTACGTACAAAATATAACGTTTTCGCTTCGACTTTTTATATTTTTATAATATTAAAAGCGTTTATTTATTTATGTTTTTCCGATGCTTAAAAGTTATAATTTTATGCTTCAAACGTGCATTTCCACGCACAAAGTGTGAATGCTGCTTAAATTTTCTTCAGTTTTCCTTTGGTCTGTGTACCTTTCTCGATTTTGTTCGTAAATTATAAATAAGTTATAAGATTTTAAATTTTTAATGTCAATTTTAAATTATACTATACAATAACAAGAAGATGAAAGGTTGCTTTATTTCTTCCAGTTTTAATGTGTGACTGCAAAGGGGATTGCAAATGAAAAATTTTATTATTATTAAGATATTAAAACTTTACTAAGTCGTATCACTAGAACAATCAAAAAATAATAGTTTATAAATATATTAAAGTGTCCAAATGCCAAACTTGTTGATTAATACGGTTTTAAATACGCGAAAGAAAGATTAAATTGTAAAGCCTCGACGACGGCTTCACCGCGCAACAGATAAGTTAGCAGGGAAAGAATCATTTACAGGCTTAAGTCTTTGTTTCTTAAAATTTCTGAATAACTTATCTACTTGGGAAGATGGGGAAAATATTTATATTTTTATTGATGTTGATAAAATACGGTGTTTATTTTAAAATTTGATACGGGAGCAAAGAAAAGATACGCTTCGCTAGTCATGTATAACTCGGATGATGGCTTGGCATTCGGAGGTGTGAAGCCATTAACTACATTGCGCGATACACATCGAGTAGACTCGATAAAAATGCTTCCCATCAACCAAATTTTGACGTATATAATAATAAAAATATATTTTGATGTTTTGCTTTTGTTGATATAATAAATTTAGAAGGGATAAAAAAATAAGCAAATTAAAATTTAGAGAATTTTTAAAGTAGTTTAAATTACACTTCACTCGATGAACTTAAATGTCTTGAGAGAAGAGAATCTTCTATAATTAGAAAGTAGATGATTAAGGTTGAAAACTCCTATGTTAAGTTTTACTTTACAGTCATACCTGACTATAAATGACTTCTACACTTAGAGTGGAGTTGCCAGAACTAAGTAGCTTGTCTCTATTTATGGTCCATTTTATTTTAATTCCGTTTTTTTTCGTCCTATTGGGAGACGATTGAGATTAACCCAGATATACTTTCAATAGTTTCCAGATAATACGGCATAATTTACGTGCGATTAAATCACTTTAAATATCTTAAAAACGAGTAGTTTCGACGTCGAAGGTAATTAACACTTTAAAAAAACAAAATGTGTTGATAAAAGAGTCATTACTTACAGCGAATCCTGTGAAAGGAGCTAAAGATAATTTAAATATTTAAGAAAAAATGTATTTAAAGCCAATTACTGTGAAAGATAATAGGGATATCTGTTATCCAAGAATTAAATAAATAAAACTTTAATCATCTTTAAAAGGTCATTTTAATTCTAAACATTGATAATGAGAAATTAGACATTCTACAATGTCTACGCAACATTCTAAGTTAAATGATGCAAGAATGATGCGGAGTAGGAAGCGAGGATGGAGTTTGTTTTGATAGCTTTAGCAACGATTGGATAACGTCTAAGAATACGTCTAATATCGTGATTTATGTCATTTAAGTCGAGAATACGCTAATTAGAGAGCTGAAAAATCGAACCCAATCTGTATGCATGATGTAACTACCAACACGTAAATTGTATCTAAGGGTAATTACCCACATAGAACTTAAACAAGCCTAATTGTTAACATTTATACGCAGCCATATTAAGTTTTAATACAAACACCTCTCACAATACTCGTCATCTGATTATATGTCTCCATCAGATATATATATATATATACACACACACACACATTCTGTTTAGTACAATACATATATACATACATCTACTTTTCTCATCCTGAAATCAAAAGTTGTATACAATATTTAACAATTTAAATTATTTTTTACTCTTTAAACAATAAACAAAAATATCTGACATTTAATAACGTTTAAAAAAATAAACGTTCCTCTCTGTTAAATTTAATTTTTATAATTTAAAATAAATATTCAATAAAATATTACAGAAGTAAATTTTTACGTTGATTTAGCTAATTAATAAATATATTATTTAAAAATTCAAACTAATTGGTGAAGAATGCTCAATTGGAAAAGGTGAGTCGATGGTGTTTACATTTTGGTGGCTTTTTTCTACTTGGAATATTACGAAATATATGAAAATAGAGAAGAAAATTAAACAGAAGAACGGATAATATTAACAGAACATTAATGAAAAATTCTTAAATTAAAGTAAGTAATGGCTACAGAATTATAAAACGATTGGGAGTGGAGAACCTGGATCATGTAATGTAAATACATCTTATTTTTTGCTAACAACTTTAATGTTAAACAATTTTAAATAAAATCGGCACGACCAAATAAAGGAATTTGTAATTTTCTATTAAAATGACAAAAATGACAAGAATTAAAATATTATTCTAACAGGAGAACTAATTTTTAATTATAAAACCTGTTAAGCCGAGAGGAGGTCAAACGTCAAAAATATTAGCATAAAAACTAATAAGAAAATGTAGAAAAATATCAAAAATGTAAAGTAAAACAGAGGAAAGCTTCTCCTATTCGCTCTTAATTGAAAAGTTATTAAACAAGAAGACATTCTTTTCACGAAACATTGGTGGAATAATATGGCTAAAAAATTCATTTTTATAATATTTAGCATTATTGTTTTTAGCTGAGAAGCGAAAGTAAAAGGGGGAATGAGGTCACTTTCAACAAACAATTTCCTTCTATTCTATGGGAGCAGGCAATGTATTTTTGGCAGGAGAGATTTCGAAATTGTTGACTGTGTCAGTCGAAACCATGCAACCTTCTACTCTATGTCTGCTCTATATTTAGTATACTCCCAAAAGTCTCTTAAAAAATTAAGAAAAATCCTAACTTGAAATTTTCATTCGGCTCGACTCTTTATCGCCGGCGCCAAGTCCAAACTAATTTAACGCATAAATAAAGGAAAATGATTGTAGAAACAGACGTGGATGGCTGCGAGTGAGGACACACTCGCATTTTTTGGCCATTATAAATTTAATACTCGGCTCTAGTTTGTTAGAAATCTTATCCGGAATTCGTCTGTTTGTTAACCTAACAAATCACACTCGTCTGATGTTAAGAAAATGGCGTCTAGTTTTGTTTCTCGACACTTCTTCGGTTACAGAGGTCAATCATTTTTCTGTTTTGCGCTTCCTCCGTCTCTGCCGCTTACCATTCGACTAAACGCGAGTAACCGATTATCCGGGCGAATTTTACGGTTACCGTAACTCAGAAACGGATAAAAGATAGTGTAAGAAGGGCGAAGACTTACCAAAATCGCCTCACCATGTGCCGATAGAGCAAACATGGCCGGATACATAAGCGAGGTCTTTACATTATCCGAGATGCGGAGCAGTCCACTTGTTGGTAAAATCCCGTGATGCAATGCAGCAATCGCCAATGGCTAGCGGACGTCTAGAGGATGAAAGGAGTAGACGGGATCCGAGACTCTCTTCTAACGGCATTCAGGTGTCTGGGTGCGTAACGTGCCAAATAAAGTGGATGCCGTCGCCCCCCTCTCCGGTCTGGCAGGTGGGTAGCGCAGACAGCATCGAATGGCCCTCCATAAACGGGGAGTGTGACGAGTGCACGTGCCACGACCAAATCTGTCGACTCGGGCTCAGTTTACTCCCAGAGAAAGCTATATTTAGAGACCGTGCCTCCCGCACCATTGTGACCCGTGCATGTGTTCTGTCAGCGTCCACGGCGCAGGCGCACGGCCGCTGTTTGTCGGTTGTGGTCGATGGGGAGCTTTCCGAGACTCTGCATCCTCCGCTGTAACGGAATGGCGGGAGAAAGTCGCATCTTCTTCTCCCATTTGTTTCCTTCTTCCTCGATTACGGCTGACGGATCCGCATCCCTCTCTGGACACCATCGACGTCACTCTGGTACGGAAGAGGACCAAACCGAGCGAAAATTGTTGCTGCTGCAAATAATTAAAGCTAAGAAGGGGTGTGAAAAAATTTAAATATGCAGGAAACGGTAATTTCGGATCGAACGAGACGGAGAAGAGAACTGGATGATGCGTGTGGAGCGAGAGGATAGGGATACGTTAAAGACGATTGGATTTTTGAACGAAAGTGTAATAAAGTAGACTAAAGTGAGTTCGTCTCGATAGGCAGGGAAAAAAAGCGAAAATACGAGGACATATCTCGAGAGAGAGGTTGGAAAAATAGGGAAAAAACGAGGTGGAGTGTGATAAAAATTAGCTATTTCGGTGGAAGAGGAAGATTAGAGAAAGTGAATAAGGAAGCAAAAAGGGATATTTGATCGGACGGAAGAGAAATGAAATGAGCGATTGGACCAGGAAGGAGGAGGTCGAGTGGGAATAGAATGGAGCCATTTGGATCTAAGCGAAGCCATCGAGAAATCTGTTGTTTATTTTATAAAAAGTATAACTTTAGTGAGATCGAGTGCAAGAAAAAATAAGTATTATTCGATCACTTAAATTAGTTAATTAAAAATCGTTAAATAAAAAAACAAATCTCGGCATATTCCACCCGTTTATAAACAAGCGACCATCTCAAACGTACAAAGCGCGTATTTATCCAGCAAAAGAAAGGGAGCAGAAAATTGGCATTCTCGAGTAGGAACCGAACCCACGTCATTTCAATTCTTGTCGACTACTCTAAACAGTTACGCTACGGGGACAATTCAAGGACGTGGATCGTGTTCAACCCGGAGACGACACTTCTTTTATTTTTCTTTTTTAAATTTACATTTTGGTTCCTTCGACTCCACATGTGATTTATTTTCTATATTCGTATTTTTCATACATTAAGGCAATTACGTAGCTTAATTGAGGAAATATCACGAGGAATATGATAATAGGTACTGTACAGTACGTTAAATAACGGAGAAAATACTCATTTAAATGCGTGTTTTTCTAGCGAGTGAGATCGTAAATACGTTAGATTGATAGCAAATATAATAATTCTCGTTAATGGAAAGAAACGTGAAGAAATGGGAGTATTCGGAAGGAGGAGGAGCGGGAGGAGAAGTCGTCATCCTTTCTGCCACAGCAAATTGATTTAAGGTAAAATATTTGAGTATTTAATGTTACCCAAAAGTGCGTAGGTAAGAGGTGAAATATTATCTGCAGATGCAAAAGGTAAAAAGCTCCTGGGAAAGGAGAAAATATCGGAAAAGCGTTGTTTACTGCCAGAGAAATGATCTGTCCCTTCGACGCTCGCAACAGGGAATTCCCTCTTCTCACTTAGTCTTGTTTATCAATTAAATCGAGCAGGATGCTAGAATTTTGTTGCTAATGCAGCATCCAAGCTTTTTACCTCTCATGCGACTTCTACTCCCATTATTATAACTTACGAGTCTGCCAGATAATTATGAGAGACAATTCTTTTACGTCGTCCCGGACAATTCGTTTTTGCTCCTATCTCCAAAACGTCGCGCTTCCTTCTCCTTAATTTTTATAATAGATGTAAATATCCGCTCTTTTTTGTAGGAAAAGGGCGTATTAAAATCCAAAGTTAAGTCCGCTTTTCCTCCTTCCTTTATAGCCTATAAATATGGTCATTCCTCACTCTTTTTGCAATTTTCCTCACAATATTCTGTAAATAGCTTACCAAAACCTGGTTCGCAGGCGAAGATTACGACTTAAACTGATTGAGAATAACAATTAAGTGAAATTTAACTCTGAGAAATTGCAGGATTTAATGTTAATCTGTAATCTATCAAAGAGATAATTTCCATTCGGATCATCTCGGTAGACTTGACCCGCATCGAGTTTTGAGTTAAATTTAGTTTTTTGAATTTGTCACGATGCACTCGTCTGAATTATTATAAACGTTTTAATTCTTCCATTCAGTCGAAAGAACGGCGCAGTCGATACCTTTTTTTCAGGTGCATCCCATAGTGAAATGTAATTCTTCTAATTGATTAAATACCTCAGAATGGCAAGATCAAGAATACTGTCTAAAAACATCTTTCTGTGATGTCATCTGCGAGAAATTCGACTCAAAACGTTCAGTTATCGGTTATAAATAACCGCTCCTCTTCTCCTATCGCTTCCTTCCCCACTAATAAAATCGAGTCGTCCCGTTTCCTTCACAAATATCGATGACGTCCTCCTTCGTCACAAAATGAGCTTCTACTTCAGAATGGAACAGGTGAGTCTACTCGGGTGTCTGTTTTTGAACCCGCGCTTTATAAAATCTCTAGTGAATAAAGTTGCCACAAAAATTAATTATGTAATGCCAAGAAAAAATTAAATCGGGACGATTCTCTATTCACTCTCCTTTATTAAATTACTTAAAATTATTCCGGAAAAGGTGAAAGAACTAGTTTGATGCTGCGCATTTCTATGTTTTAAACACGGAGAGAACAGCAACTTTTATCACGTTTACATGTCTTTCTATCTTGTGAAGATTCCAGGAATCGATACAGCTTCGTAAACAAACACGGGATTTCTATTTTCTATAGAAATCATTACCCGAATAAGAGAAATATGGTGGAATTTTAGAAATTTAACTTAAATTTTTTGAATCCCGCCATACCTTTCTTTAAGAGGAGGAACACAAGGGAGAGAATCGACGCTTCACCTTAAGAAAAGTCCTCTGTGTATTACGAGGAGCCACTAGATGGGTTGCTTCGTTTTCCTAAAACTGGATTTATTCTCCAACGTTCCATCAAAAGATAGACTTACAGTTCTAACAATTCACTTCCAGTACATATAACAGAAGATATTCTTACAGATTCGTCGTTTCCACGAGATTTTCCTCTTCTTATTCCAGTTATTTCCGGTCAGGAATTCAGTTCTGGTGCATTTAAACCACGTTTCGAGCCAAGGAAACAATCGGACTTTAATTACTTCGCCCCGAATACGAGAACATTAATAAGCGCGCACTCAAATTACAATGCAAACGTTCGATTTATCGAAAAGGAAAAAGTAAGGAGGAAGGTTTGTAGAGGAACAGGTAAGCAGTTGGACCAACAGAACGACCAAGAGTTTAATGAGAAGAGAAAAAAGTCGGAGGATGCGGCCATTAACGCCTCGCTCTTATCTTCCTGGCGCAAGTATAAATCTCGTTTTAAAACCGTTTTAATGGTTTCTCATTTACGAGAGAATTAAGAGTCCTCCTTATTTGTTGCTAGAGAAGATAAAGGCAGAGCAAGATTATCTTTATAATAATCATAAACATTTCTCTTGCAGACAAAATGCAAAATTTTAACTTACTTCTATCGAATTTTTAAATGAAGTTCTCCTCGGGCATATTTAATGTTTCCTTCTTTCTTATAAATCAACTTGTTTACCTTTTCCAATGGATCCTAACTGAAATTTTCTGAAAAATTTGCAGTCGTTCAAATGTTCCCCGCGAGTAAAGTCCTTTAATGACACAGAATTTTTCAGCTGTTTTAAAATGGAAATTGATTATCTCGAAGACACTAGTAATTAAAACGTGTCGTTAAATAATCAATTACGCTTTGTGACGGAGGAACGTAAATTATTACGCATCTCACTCGCTTCGTTTGTTAACAAATAGGTAATTGTTCCAAAGAAACAAAATGTATTTGAATCCGGGTTGGCTTCTTTTCCACATATCTCGACTTTAGTTCCTTACTCGGAGTGGATAAACAGAACTTACACTTTAGACGTTGTTTGTTTATTATCTACTCGAGCATTCGGTTCACGAAGATGTGGTTCGTTCGATTGTTTGTACGTTTGTCTAATGAAGAACTTCTTCTAAAGGATAAGAGCCGCGCTATCGAGTTTAGAGGGTATTAGTTTTTCTTATCGTCGTTAAGGCAAAGACCTTTACTTTGATGACAATAAGAAAATTAAGTGTTTTCCAGTTTTACTTAACTGGAGATCCTTTTAACGACGAACCACCATTAGAATTCGGTTGATATTTTAATTCGAAATGATAGAAACAATAAAAACTTTAATGAAATTATGAGCAACGTCTACAAAATGTTAAACTTTCTAGAATGATAATGTTACGTTAAACTATAATTTTAGGGACGGGAAGAACGATTGTGGAAGCGCTTTCCAAGGATGAGCGGAGCGTGCTCCGGTAAAGAAATTATTTATTAGAAAAGAGTATTAATTAAAAGGAATAGGAAGAGGAGAGGGATCCCGAGAGATGCTTTCTCCATTTTGGATGTTAACTCGGTAATCGCTCTATAAACGGGTCCCATTCCGACAACGGAGAGTCGTTTGGGTAAATTACGAGTGGTCCACCTCCGAAACGACCAAAACACCTCGACTACGCAGCCACTCGCTGCCTCGTCCCATTACACACTTCATTGTGGATAAACAACCATTTTACTATCCGCAGATGATCCAAATTCGCATCGTCTATCACGCGTTACGCTCAAAACATCTGGAAAAATGACGTTTTTAAGTTATCGCCATTTTGAGCGGATAACCACGTGGAATTTCCTTTTAATTACGTAAGCCGACGTCAATTAACGTCATTTTTGCGTAACACGAACCCGAGTAACTAGTTACGATAAGCAACGACTCGCTTCCCTGCCTGAGTTTTCACTAGTATTTTAGTGCTAAAGTAGTAGAATCTCGCAACGTGTTCCTCCAAATTCTACCTGAAAAATTACACGTTAATGATAGTTTGCGTGTAATTTTCCAGGTAGGCACCGAGCCTGTCGAGCACTAGCGTACCTCATATCCCAGTACACTAGGTGCTAAGATAATACTAGTTTGCGCATCGTTAACGTATAATATATAGTTTATTTTCGTGTTTTTACTTGTTCAGATCGAATGTCGGATTAATTAGGGTCGAGGCAGAAAACGAGAAAATAAAAATTTCCGTTGAAAAAGCCCGGGGGCCGCGAGTCGCTCGTGACTGGTTTAAAATATTATTAAGAAAGATGACAGGATACAAAAAGCGTATACGCTGTTACGGTAGTAAAGAGGCGTTATCAAAACGAAAATCGTGCAACTAGACTATTAAATGGACAGTGATTCGAAGTCGGACGTCAACCGATAGTTATCGGTTAATGGTATTGACCAGTTTGGTGGAGAGACGTCGCCATTTGCCACAATCCTATCCAATTCCCACATTCGTGGCTATTTAGTTGCTCGGATAGCATTTTATTGTATCCTATCTGTCGGCCATTACCTAGAGCAGTCGCCAGCCACCCTCGCCCCTGGATCGCGCGCCAACCCCCGAGGCTGCGATAACGAAGTTTTATTTTCTTGCCCTCTGTCTCGTGCCATTTTTCAACCCCAATTAAGTCGGTTTCCGTCACGAAAAATATTCAAATAAAACAAGTGAAATATCATTAGTGTGTATTATTTTGGCACCTAGTGTACGTTGGTGTTTCGAAGTCTAAAAGCCCGCAATTCCGTAAGAGAAGCCGTACGAGGGAAAGGCTGCTCGCCACTGACCTGGATCGTGTTTAAACGTTTCCGAACCTGTGTAAACAAACAAACAAAATGAATCGAGTTATTAAGCGTACAGTACGTAGCGATTATCGTTAAAGGTGAAGAACTCTGTATTCAATTAGAAAGGGCACGGCCGAAAGGTCTTTGTGTTAAATTAATGTCTCGACCTTCGTAGAAGGGACGTAAATAGAAACGAGTATCGCTTTCCAGATTAAGTAACCGGCTAGGAGAGGGAGTTCACTTCCGTCTTGCATTTTGCTCCCTTCCCGGAAGTAACCTTTCCATCGGTACAGGTGAGAGGACTTCCTTCCGCCCGATAGCGTTTGGCCACCCCCTGATAGTAGGAGGCGAAGTCGGAATTCCCGGATCGGAAGGGTGATCGCGGACTTCCTCTTCCTCTAACGACGTTTAGGAAGAGTTTCCATGGCGACGACCGCGAATATTTACCACCCGCCCGACAATTCCCGCGCTTTTATCCCGTTCTCGTATCAATCACCGTCACCCGTGACGAAAGAAAGGGTGATAAACGAGAGAAATTCGAAGGCAGAGACCGATTCGTGTCCCTTTCGACATTTTTCTACACCAACTTTTCCATTTGCGCGACACGAATCGCCCATAACTATCACCCACCCTTTTCTGCTTCCCGGACAACCCCTTCTGACAGAATTTTAAATTTATAACCAGAAAAAAGGCGATTTTCGTCATTGCTACGTATTCCCCCTCGGACTGTCGAGTAGCCCAGACGATCGACATCAAGTTTCGAATGGAATTGGCGAAAGCGGGTTCGAACCCTCTCCTGGCGTATAGAGAGAGGAAGTGGATGAAGTTACGATCGAAGTGTAAGACGTAAGAAACGAGATACTTTAATAAATATTGAAAAAGAGATGCGGTTAAAGGAGTCAAAGAAAAAGTAAGGCAAGAGTTGGGACCGGAAAGGAGTCGAGTAATGAAAAATGCATAAGAAAACGTCGAGATAAAAACGTTTGGTATAAGAATTTACAAAAGTAGGTCGACAGAAGAAGGAATCTAATGGCAAAACCTGGAAAAAGAACAAACCGAAGAAATGTAAGAAAAGAAAAAAGGTAAAAGTTTGAGGATAATAAAAGAAAAGAAAGGAGAGAAATGCGAGGAAGGCAAATTCCAGAGGATAAGGAATGAAGTAAAAAAGGAGGGAACCATAAATCCGCATTTCTGTCGGATAAAGGCACGAATCACTTCTGGATAATTCCCGACTGCGTATATTGCCGGAAGAAGACGGAGTAAATCACGGGTTCGTGCCACCGGAAAGTTTAAACCGAGTCCCACTCGCTTAAATCAATCGGGAGGAAAAGAAAAACATCAAAATTGCGCTTTTTTCCGCCGGTTAAATTTGCCAGAAATTTAATCCGGGAATAAAGAGGTGATCTCGATTTTCTCGCCAACTTCTCCTAGGACGAGCGAGCATTGTCTTAATTATGGTTAAAGGGCGGAGAGAGAATACGCAGCCTCTCGAGCACAGTTCCATTCTTTAGGAAATGAAAGGTGTCGTAGTTCGGGCTCCGTACGCGCGTTAAAATGGCGGAAGACGGATAATATAAAGATTTAGCTCCTTTTAACGAAAGAGAAGATCGTTTCTTCGTAATCCATCTCGTTGACGGACTAACGGGTCTAAATTCTCTCGCTTCGTTACTCTAACTCGTAAAAACGAAATGTGACGATCTTAAGAAAAATTTAAGTTCCGCTTGTCAAAAAAGTAAAACAATAATAATTAGAATGGACCAAGGTGCGACGAAAACTTCCAGAAAGATGATTTCGGAAATGAAGGACAGAATCACGAATAATTAAAATATTTATTGAAGAAAATTCGATATCCAAGCTTCTTTATAAAGTATCGAATTTCCGGGATGCTTTCCTCCCCGTTTTAAAAAAAGAAACGAACTTGCTCATCCGTTAAATTCGTGTTAATCGAGAGGAGGAAAAATGCGTGAAATTATGTAAATATTGCAATAATACAATTAAATCCAATCTTACGACCGAGGCCGGTGTATTCTAAACTTGTGTTTCGTCACTGTTACGTCATACTCGTCACGGAAGGAACCAAAATCGTACACTTTTGGAAGGACGTAAACTATCTCATCTTAAAAATGGACGACTCGATAACACGAAGAGTCTCGGAACCATTTTCTATATCCTTCTCGAATAAGATCCGAACCGTTGGAACTCGAAACACGGACAAAAGATTCTTACGCATCGATTATTGCGAAAATTAAGCGTGCCGAAGCCACAGAAGTATTCGTCACCTTTCGACTCGAAAACGTCGCCTAACGAAATAGGCGAGAGTCCAATTAGCCCGTCCCGGAGTCGCTCGGCGTGGAGAAACGACAGTCTCGGTAGATGGAAATGTGGGTTCGGTTCCCAAAGGAGTCAGAGCTTAGTTTTTCTTTGCGCCAATAAGTGTTTTTTTAATGAGTAGAGTAATTTTGGGGAGAGTTTCGACGCTCTCGATCGAACGCGTAAAGACGTCCATTCAAAGAAATAGTTTGGCTCTGTAGGATCGAACCCGTGTCTTCTGGGTTTTACTTTGTCCAATGCTTTAATACGTTCGTTGGGAAAATATGCCGAGTTCTCGAAATTTCGCGTATCACGCGCTCGATTCGTGCGAGAACTGATCCGCATCTTTTGCCAATTAAAGGCGTGGGTTCGTTTCCCGTTCGACTCGACTGTAATGTAAGAGTACACAGAGAGAAAAATTTTAGTTCCGTGCTAAAATCGACGAAGAAATGCCATCGAAACGTTGTAAACACAGCCGAAAACGGCACTTTTATCTTTCGTTGGCGTCCAGTCGTTCTTACATTTTGCAATTCTCTAAAGTTATTGGCAATATTTAAAAATTATTTTAAATAACCTTTCGAGACGTATCGTTTAAGGTTTATTTAAACCTTACAATCGATAACGAGCGATTAAAAGTCGGCTGGTAGCCATATTGGCGATAGGTAGCGAACGTACGATACAGTCCATTTCTCTACTCGATGTTTTCTGCACGTACGGTTACTTTACTCTAGAATTTATACATTGCCGCGGGATTACCGGTTTACGTAAACATTTATATTTTTTAACCGAAATATATCAGATTTAAGAATAAATTTTCGAAAACGTTGGTACAGAACGAAAGCGCACGCGAGGATTGTTATCGATGCCAACGTCGATACCGTACGTCTTTGTTTTATGCGGAGAGCGGAAGCGAAGTACACTCTCCCGGGTTCTGGAGGATATAATCTGTGCGCGACTTTTTCCACGGAAAAGCGGAATCTAACAGATACGGAAGATAAATAATTGCGTAAAAATGCGGCCAAAATCATATTTTAAAATGCTTTTTTAAAGCTATGAAAACCATGCGCCGAGACTGGCTCTTCCGGTGCCGGATTTTTATCGACAATCAATGAGTCTCATTTTTCGAATATATTACTAAATCCCCGTTACTTTTTAAGTAATTACTATTTAAAAACGTATCATTCTCAACCAATGCGATTAATCGGAATTCTCCATTTACACTCGCGTTTTATACCAAGGGATCCCGTAACAATATATTTCTAATCGTTTATTATAAATATCCAGAAATTTTGTAGCGATTCGCGTTTAAGTTTTCCATTAAGCGGCGCTTAAAGACGTTCGAACGGTTATTTAGACGTTTGACACGAGTGTTTTAAAATATGCCTATTAAACGTAATTACTTCGTTCTACTTAAAAAATAAAAAATCGGCCGTCGGTAGCGAAACTTAAGAAGCGAGAGACAAATGAAGGAAAATTCTTAACAATGTGGCAAAGTGACGAAGATGGCGACCGACCGTTCGTTTTGTTAGATTTTATACGCTTTGGAAAGGCGGATTTGCTCGTTTTCGTTTTGCGTTACTTTAACGAAAGAGAAAGCGAATGGATGAGAATATACGAAGTGGCTGGAGCCACGACAATATCTTTCAGATATTTTCTAGTAAACAACCTAGCCTAATATAATGATTTATAATACAGTAATACCCTGACTTACGCTACCCCGACTTACGCCAACCCGGAGTTACGCGATTTTCAAATCTCGTCGATTCGTCTTTTGTTCGAGCGCCACGCAACCCTCGATTACTCACTCCCCCATACTATTCTTCGGCTTACGTGTTCGGACGTGTCGCGCGGAATCCACACATAGCTACAATTTATTTTGTGTTATTAATTTCTGTGTTTGTTATATCTACGGAGACTCGAGAGACTCTACTACGTCATCCAAACGAAGTAGAACTAATTCTTCCGCATCAAACAAGAAAAGAAAAACTTTATCTTTGGAATGTAAAGTTAACATTGGGTACGTTCGTAAAGTCGAACGAGTTAAACGAGAATGACGTCATCGTTATTCCTATTTCGTTAGACTTTTTGAACGATTCGTTACTAACGCGTTTAACTCGTTTGACTTTACGAACGTGCCCATTATTAAAGACTTGGATACAAAAATGAAAATTTGTGAAGTTTGATCTACCGGAATTGTCGGTCGGAACAATTATAAAAGGCAAAGAAAAAATTCTCCAAGCTGCGAAAAATGCTCGATCTTTAAATTCGAGCATCGTTCGTAAACGTCACGGTATTATCGCCGAGATGGAAACGATGTTAAAATTATGGCGTAATAATCGAGTAAATGTGAAAAATTATATAATAATATAGGCCTAATCAGTTATACATATGTATTACCTAAGATTTTATTAAACATTTTTTTTTTTTTTTCTAAATTATTGTTTTCTTTAGTCTCCGGCCCCAAGTAAAAATTATTTGTATGTATTTATATGCGAAATTATACCCCGACTTACGCGGTTACCGCTGGGTCCCACCTATCGCGTAAGTTCGGGGTATTACTGTAATTTCTTAATGCTACGCTCTTTATTCGGCGACGTGCAAATTATCATATAAGACGACGCTTGGAAGCCAGCGGGCGCTATTACTATTGTCTCGTTTAGTGGCAAAGATTATTGACGTTTGTGAGTTTATTTAATTATTCTTATTCGAATACGTGAAAATTGTCCACCGAAAATTTCGTTTATTTCGAAATATTTTCGTCCATCTTGCGTCGATTATTGCAATTAAAATATGTCCTAGATACGTACGACGTCTTACTCCCGACAGATGAGTAAGATGGTCCGTTTTACTATCGTTTCTCCGCCACACTCGGCATTAACTTTATCATCTACGTGGCGAATTTAGCGAAGGAATCTCTTGTTCTTCCGTTTATTCTAACAAAAACACGATCTAAAAACAGAAAAATCTTTTAACTTAATGAAACGAGTTAAACAATCGATATTTTGGTCCGTTTTCTATCGAATTTATGCGGGCTGTATGGACACGAAGCCGATTTTAATGGAGTTCTCGTTACTTGTCATCGCGATAAGGCACATGGTCCCGCGGAAAGAACCGCGAGACGTTCTTTTCGCGTGTGCGAGAAGCCACATTCTTCCCGAAATGGCAGGGTTTGGCGACAAAGGAAAGGATTTTAAACACCGAAACCGATCTGCGCGTTTTTTTCCGTGTTCAAAATCTGTTAGAAGCCAAGTATATAAAGGAAATAACGACGTAAACAAAAGTATTGGCGAAACTTTCGAGGGGAACAAAATTATCGACGTTGGAAAAATTTTTGACAAAAGAGCCGAGCGTGCGGCGTCGGAGCAAATAATCGGGGAGATCAAACGAATGGGAGGCCGCCGCCATTGTAACCAATTGCGCGAAGGAAGGGATCGATGACGTAAGAGCGAGATGCCACCGCATTAATCCCGACCCGCGTTGCAAAATTGGACGAATTTAAACTTCGAACGACCTGGAAACGTATCGATCGGCGTCGGTCGGGCCTTCCCGGATGGAGGGAGAACGGTTCACCCTCCTCCATCCCATCGACGATAAGGAAGTGTCCGACGTAATACCAATGAAGGAAATTTAATAACATTCAAAAAAATAATAAAACTTTTACCAAAGTTTCGCTTTTAATTGTACTCCGAAGGATCGTAAATTTACTTTCTACCTCCTCCGGAGGAATTTCGATGTTGCAATCGTCGTTCCGTCGCTACTCCGTCTCGGGGGAATCTTTGACCCCCGCTTTCATTTTTCGATTAAGATTTCTACTTTATAAACCCGAGCGACCATAAATTAGGCTCTTCCACTATTAACGCTTTTATATTATGTTTCCGCCGTTTACTTAAATGTTACAATATAGCGAGAAGAAGTGTCGGTCGGTTGATTCGGTAACTGGTGGCACCCGTAAAACCTTTACGAATCGAAGAAGAGAAAATCCGATCGGCACCTGCAAGTGTTTCTCAAATTCGCTAAAACCCAGCACCCCGTCGCATTTGATCGACCAAATTTTAAATTTAAACCGGCAAAATTCCTCCTTCCAACCGGTGTCGTCGATCGAATAATTTCGGCACTACCTTCGTAATAAGGCGAGGTGGGCGAATTAACTCTAAGTGAGGTAATTACCGACGTGACCGTTACGGACCGTCTTTATGTCTGCCAACCTTATCTTCCTCTCCAGATGCCCGTGCACAATTGCTCCGCTCCTTCGCCTTTTTCTACCCCGTTACCGTCGCAACAACCGTCTTCTTCTAGACTTTTATCCGTCGCGTGCGACCCAATGATTTTTATGTCCTCCTCGTCCTTTATTTCTCTTATCTGCGGCACAAAAGTGCAGTCGAGGTTTGAAACCCGCTTATTTTAGTTCCCCTTTAAACAAAATTCGAGCGGACCTCGAGCGACAAACGTGTATAAACTCGTTCTTAATCAACGTTCGCCGTGACTAGTGATGCGCCGGATATCCGAGGGGAAAAAATATCCGTATTCGTATCCGTTACTTTTTAGCGCATTTCTTTTAACGAATTTCATTACTTGTATGAAATTTTAAAGATGGGTAGCGATAAAATAGTAATAACTTCAATTCAAATCACTTTTTATTTCTTAAAATCACGTATTTGGCACATTCACATTGCGAAATTTTATCAGGCAAAATTCGTTTACTATGGTAAAACATTTTCGTATTACGCTACTAAACTTTTTTGTGGACGTTGTTTTTATTTTAATTTAACTCGACACTCTCCAAAAATACAAACGTAATCTACGCTATTCCGTGTCACAATAAACAAACGCGCGCGCAGTGCGAGTCAAAACACGTGGCGTTACTAACGCCAAGCGTCGACTATGGGTCCGAGGTCGCACGCACCGGGTACGAAAGTCCGAGTACGAAAGTCGAGATCCGTATCCGCGGATATACATTTTTAACCATCCGGCGCGTCACTAGTCGTGACGTAAATACGCTGGCGCAATCGATACGGCAAAAGCCGCGAAAGCGGTTGTCATTTTTTCACCAAAGTTACGATTAAATCGTGGGAAAATGTATTGTATAAAGCTTTCCTTTGTAATTCGTAACAAAAAGGTATTACGTAGAGGGCCTGGCAATCCTTAATTTAAGTTCGAGTCCGATCGGTGGAAGGGAAATTTTATCCGCCGTTTTTGGTTGGCGTTTGTACCTAAATGTGCCAGCGTTTAGTCAACGTCGAAATTCGATAATTAACCTTTCGCATTACACGAACGAGCGAGTCGATGGGAAATTTTGATGGCAGTTAAACTCGATACGAAATTTCTTCAAAATTTTTCGTGTCGACATACGGACGAACGAGTCGATCAAAGGTTATTCCGCCAGATCCAATACTGGTACGAGATAGGAAAATTCGGGAAGTAGCCAGTAAAATGGAATACAATATTTTATCAAAATCGATATCTCGGGATAATTTGCATACAGGTTCTTCGTCTTTTATTCGCTTACGTAAGTTGGAAAATGTTTCGTATAACTTAGTGTTTTAACCAATCGACCGTAGCCATTGTGTTTTTCTTTATTGGCTGCCCGCAGTCCGAAACAATAGCGAGTTCTGCGCTGGTACAACTTACGCGAGTATTCGCTATCAAAAACGGTCATCGAAGCAACACAATGGCGTACGTTATTGCGGTAAACGCGGCTCTTCTTAATTTACGAATTCGTTTATTGTTAACTGCCGTAATTTATAACGTAGATTACATCTCTGTTTTTTCTTGCTTTTTTAATATAGAATATTATTGTCGTAACATTAGCCACGCCAAACGATTTGTCAAAATGTGGACCACCGTTTTAATACAATCGCGCCGCTCTACGCGTAAATTATAACCAAACATATGTATAATGTAGGTCGAAATTTGTTAAATATTCTCTTGGCAGTCGATTGATCGTACGGTTGATTAATGGCGCGCCAGTTAATCGCTGGAATGAAATAATTTACGGAGGAAGTGGAATTTCCAAAAGTGTCAATGGCTATCGGTGTAATAAGAAGCAAATTACATCTTCCTTTAGATTTCCTTTTTTAAAAACACGCCGGGATTAAAATATTGGTCGCGTCTTCGATTCGAAAATCGGCTTTGGCTACGGAACGAACCATCCAAATTACGGCGTAATCTCCATATAGCGCTAGCGCCCTTCCCGAATAGCGTTATTCTCGTAAAACGTAACGAAAACTGGAAAACGAATCATTGCCGTAAACATTAAGCGCGGTTTTGTATTCCAAACGGCATGGTTACGGCCGAATGACGTAACTTTCGAATCCCAAATTCAAACTCGTTACCGTATATGACTTTTTGTTGGAGACGCTTCGATTTCGGAGACGACGAACGATGGCACTAAATCGAAATTTGTAATTTACCGAAGAGCACGGAGAACGTTGAATATCTCGTGGGGAGTGGTTGGAGACGAACAAACGTAGCAGGAATTCCCTTTGTCTTTTAGAAATGACGAAAGACGAATAGAGAAAGTTGGAATTTTCGACGTAAACAAAGCCGGTTTGTCGATCGTCTCGGACAAACAATTTAAAATTCCGGCTTCGAAAGGTAAAAGGCGAACGGAAATAATGACGTAGCCCGGAGTGCTTCATTAATAACCGTTGTCATACGCGCGAGTGAAGCGGCTTCATTCATCCCGGCACTCGTGATTTTTCGGAGAAAAAATCGCAATGTCGCTTCGTCGTCGAACTCGTTGTCGATGTCGCTAATTTCTCGGAACCGATTCGAATTTTTTATATTTATTCGTTTCGTCGTGGCACGGGAGAGAAGATTCTCTTCTATCGATTTTGGACGCACGTTTTACGCTCTTCCAAAAATATCAATTTGATCGAGTGAGCGCCAAATGAATTTGTCAGATCCTATCGTTAACGTACTGTACATTCCTACGGCATGGCCATATCGTTTCTCCGCTCGATCGGCGCACAAATTACGGCTCGTTGACAAAATATCGCTCGGACCTCCGAATTCCAATCGTCTACTTCTCACCCGAGTGCCACAAAATGCTGAAATATTCTTCTATTTTCTACCTCTTCGACGCGTACGTATTGTATATCGTTCGCTCACCGTCTTTGGCCGCTACGTCGAAGCGCGGGTGTGTGGCTAGAACTCGTAAACGTGCGGAGAACCACCGATTTACGCACAAACAGCGAAACGAATGTCAATGGAGCTGGTGCCCTAGTCGAAGCCCACCCCGTTGGTAAACGTATAACTTCCACAAGTTATAATCGAGTACATTTTTAATTTGAAATAGTTGCGAGATCAACGATAGACGGGAAATTCATTCGGGTTTCCTTAAAATCGAGGCTATAGACAAATGCGCAACCCAAGCCGATTTCATCGAATTGCGAAGTTTCCAAACGTCTAACCGATTTCCTCGTAATTAACGCCCGTAATGTCCGCAGTTGGCCAACATTTACGTCCGGAATTCTTTTACGGCGGAGCATTTTAACAATACGCGGTAAGATAAGACGTAAAAACCGAGAACGATCGATGCGATTCTCGGAATGCTTTGTTAACATTCTGCATTTCGTCTATGGGCTTTTCCAGCGCGGAAGCCAGCGATTAGAAAGGCGTCGTCGACACTACCAAGTGTCCCGGCCGCCGTCCGTCGACAAAAATAGCGTTTCGAGTAGAAACGACATCCGAAAAAGTTCTTTTCTATAAAATTCCAGTTAGAAAAAATGGCGGGAATCGGCAAAAAACGTGATATTGCCAGTTTGAATGATTCGTTTGCCGAGTTAACTAGCGCCAAACTAGTAGCAAATCGACAGATTTATCGGGTAATAGACGACAAATGTTCCATTCGGGTTTTGCCGCTGTTATATCGGACGTGTTCGATCTTTGATCCGCGACTAGCGAACGGGCGCATTTTATTTAAGTTTTTAACAAACATCTAATTGCTCCAAGCTATTTCTTAGGCCCTTTTTCCATTCAAAATAAGCCGAGATTTGCAAAATAATTCGTTTCGTACGCTAATTATTTTAAGAAGTTTCCGAAAATAGTATATAATGCGCCACATTCCGGCATCCGAAATGTTAATTATTTCAATAAATGCCATACTCTAAACATATACGTATTGCGTTCTTACGTTTAAAATAGGGTAGACGGACGGACAAACGAATGCAAAATTTTGCGGCTTCTTCCATTTCAATTTTCCTTTAAATTGAAGCGGTCGGAGTGATAAAATTTTGTATTCGCTCAAAAAACAAAAAAAAAAAAAAAAAATTAGAAGGGTGAGATTCGATGTATCGTCGTCTGTACGTCGGGTATGAACCGGGAGTACAGACGTGTGTACAAACAAACACTATTACAAATGCGACAAAAATAAAGAAATAAGTAAAATCTTTGACGCTCGCCTCGATTATTATCTTTACTCTTGTATTTTTATAAGAGCCGGGCAGCAATCGCGTATATTATTAATGCTACTATAATAACAAAGCAAATTGCGGCACTTGGCTGTAATTTGCATTCTACACCCGTAAGCATTAAAAAAACAAAAAAAAATGTGATTTTTTCCAGGTATTTAATTAAAAATCGCGCGTGTTTTTAGTAGGCGCAGTTACGGGAATCTGTTTAATCAAGAATTAATTTAAGTTCATCCTCCCAAACAGCTTTACAACTTCTCATTAGACGAAAAAACTATCTTTGTAAATTTCCTTTATTTGTCTTCCTGTTTTAAAAAGTTCTTTAATCGATGAAAAAAATTAGTCGAGAGCTTCTTTTGCCAAAAAATCTAAACCGAATTTGCCTGGTCAGATAACGGTTTTTATGGCAGAAGACAGTTTAGAGGTAGTAAAACCGTGGCCGCATTTCTTCAAAAAATAATCTTACTCGGGTTTTGTTTGTTGCGATTTCTTTGCCGATAAGTTTTGGGCATCTTTCTTATTTTCTAGAAGAAATATTTCCAGAACTACCCTATAATTTAACCTAAGAGTGCCGAACATACGCTACTACAGTAATGTAATCTTTAAATACTTGTATATAACTAAAGAATACTGCCGTAGAAATGCTGCCAGAGTGTTCTATAGTGGTATTTGATGATGACATTTTATTATTCTTGCTCGGCGAGACAATGGGGGGTAGTGTTTATCGTTACGCCTATTGTAACGAATTACCTTTATTTTCGTGTTAATTTTAATAATTAATACCGTCGATATCGTTTCGAATGTAACGACCCTACTTTACTGCTCTAGTAGCATTTAACTTTTTACTATTACCATAACGATTATCTTTGCTGTGGCGCGAGAAAGAGACAAATGCAAATTCCGATAAACAAATACTTAAAAACGTCGCTTATATTAACTTTAATTTTATAATAAAATGTATTGTCAACCTCGTTTGTGTAGGTTTTATCGAGAGGATGCTTTTATAGTCAAATCGTAGCGGTGTCTGTCGACGTTCGCTACAAAAATAATAGAATAATGCGGACTCGTCGTTTGTCATTCTGTTGTACTAGCAATTAATGATGATAATGTATGCGTGACCTATCTCTGTTACGCCGATAGCACGCGTTATATATTACTCTTGTCTAAATTTCGATTTATAAACTACAGAACTAAAGAAATTCTCTATTTAATGTGGCAGAAACACTTGTTGCGCGGAAAAGAATGAAGAGACGAAGAGGGTCTCTCATATTTGTGGATCGGTATCGAGATCGATGGACTAACTGAAAGGAAAGAGAGCCATTTTTCATTCTCCCCGGGGAGTCTAAAGTAAAGTCTTAAAGAAGTGTAATGAGAAAATAGATTGGCATCCTGATTGGGATTCGATTTTCCTACTGCCGCGTAAAAATCACCCTCATTCTCCACGCGCATCTCTTTTCTCCCCGGTCGATCCGGATGATGACTGTACTTTGGAAAAGGTACTTGGCGAGTAAATCTCTCGGCGGATTTTAGAATTACGAAAATCTCACTAACGCAAAAACATCCAATCCGTAATGAAAGATTTCGTTTGGTTTTGAGTGTCCTTCGTTATTTTGCACTATGATAAAACACCGGTGACTTCATCTTTCGCGACTCCAGGTACTCCTAAAGATACGAACCAAAGACAGCCTCGAAATCATCTTAATCACTACGTGCGTAGATACACGCAGGATGCAGGTTCGATCGCTGCACCTTAATCTGTCGTATCGCGTATAAAACTGTCACTTATCTGCGCCATCGAAGCCCTTAAATTGATCTTAACGATAAAGTAAATCGGTCCTTCTACACTCCGGATGTTGCTACAAATTTTATTGGCTCCTTCTCCTTATTGCTATAATAGTAAATAGATCCGCCATTAAATAGCTCCGACGAGACATAATTACTGTCGACTGGAGTAACAACTTTTAAACGGGGAAGTTTTAGACAATTGCAAAGATATCTTGTTCGAAACACGTAATGCTACTTCAATAACATTTATTCCTACAGATGTATTTTGTGTTTTTGGAAATAATCTAGCTTAAAGTGTTAGTACATAAAGGGATATCTCGCTGCGGTGTTCTTTTACGAGACGTATTTTCTCGGTTGCAAATCGACTGCGAAAGTGTATTTGTGTCCTTCCGAGTAAAACCATCTTTTATTACTGAGGTAGCACACTGGACTCTTTTCCAAAGTGAACCGTAAAAAAGGGAGGTAACGTCTGCTCCGCATCATTTCGATGGAGATCAAAGTCAAAAGCAACGTTTCTGTTAAGTTTATATTGATTCTCGTCTCGTCTTTCTACTTCGAAAGTGGAAAGAGGACCAAAATAAGATGGGGGAAGCTTCTCCTCCCTCCAATCATTCACCGGTTGCATACTATTTTGCTTTTGTTGCCGTAAAAGCCTGTTCGAAATCGATAAAGTATTCGTTCTAACTCGGTACTAGTTTGCTGTTTAGTCTCACAGAAACACACGCAAATTCTTCAATCGTTTGTTTGCGAAACTACCGTAACAATACGCGTCGGTGTAGAAATTTAATGTTAGAAATATCGCGCTCGAGTTTATTTAAGGAAAATTATATTGTAACGACAACAAACGGTTCGTTTTATCTCTGGCGTAAACCAGAATTGTTACTACAGCGGCAACAGGGGCGGATTCGCAGGGTGCTCGTCCGCCATCCAGCGGTACTACTCTATTTTAAGACGTTGCGAATCACTCCTGTCAAAGTATCGTCGACGTTCTTTGATTGTACCGTTCATTTATATAAATAGTATTTAGACAACGGCGTGTCGTATAAATTGTTACTCCAGCAGCATTATCTTATTTAATAATTACGCTTCTAACCAATGTTTTCTCCTAATAAGCCACGCTTATCGATTGAGTTTCGGTAGCCAATTATTCCGGCGGTACCGCTGCCGCAATATTATTTTTAGTTAGGGAAAGTATATAAATCGGTCATCGTTGTTTATTGGAGGAGTAGCATTGTAGAAGAAAGCGGCAAAGCGCTAGTTATTACCGGATCGCGTGTTAATAGTCCGCCATAAGCGAGTTTTATTGAAATAGTAGCATCGGAGGACAGTTATCGCCTAAGTAACGCTTCCATTTAAGTGCAAACGCCCTCGATCCTTCGCTAGCATTCATTCGCAGCTCCTTGATTAATTTCGAATTATCTTCGTATCTAATCGGCGGCGCAAAAACTAAAAAGGCGACTGTAGCGGCATTACACCGATAAAACCCATCGCCTTTTATTACTGCAGTAGTAAAAGTGGCGCTATTCTTTTACGGTTTAACGAAAATCGATAGAGTTAACGAGTTTAACTCGTTTAACCGAAGGCAGACAGACGGACGGACAAACATTTACCCGTTTTTTCGGGCGTAGTAAACCTAACGAAACTAAGTTTTACGAGAACATTTCTAATCATTTTCCGTATTAAATTAGAAAGAGAACTATTCGCTTAGTTAAAGGAATGGCCGGCTCGTTATTTTCCAAATAAGTATTAAAAAATTTCCTCGGTCTCCGCGGAGAGTTCCGAAGAAAAACTTGCACTTTGACCAACGAATTTTACTAGTTAAAGAGCTCGGAGAGAAAAGGTAAAGAAGACTCGAAAAAAGCGAAGTAAACGGGGTAAGAAGAAATCTGCATATAGACAAACGAGAGTCTTTTCGAAAAGGAATCGCAGTTGTTTCTTACGCCAATGGCATTCACTCGTTACGTAACGCGGAGAAAGGGAGGTAGCCAAAACTTGCGCCCGAAAAGTTTAAATGCCAAAGAATGGTCGTTAGACTAAAGTCTCGCGCGATTCTCAATTACTCGTCGTCGATTTTATCGGTCGCTCTTCCAGCGAAAGGATATAAAGTGCACGATTGACGAGCGCTCGTTCTGCGTTAACACTTGGCTAACTTTCAGTTTCGTCCGACGAAAATGTAAAATCTTCTTTTTCCTCCGAGACTTGTTTGGATTTTATTAATCAAATTTTTCCAACAAAATTACTTTCTTCCTCGGGAAAAAAGAAGAAGAAAAAGAAAAGAATTACTGGCGTGAGTCAATTCGAAGCGAAGAAACATTTTGCTCCCGGGGACAAAATTAGAAAAAGCACTCTTCCTTAGACCAATAAAATTTGCTAGAATCTTTTCTTCCAAAAATGCTAAATGGCAAAAAGCCGAACGAGTTTTAGTAGAGAATTCTCCTTCCCTCCGTAAAACTAGCATTTTTTTGACAAGATTTTTCTTAGAAAACTCCGTGTAATCCTTTTTCTTCTTTAAACAAAGAAGCGACGCTGGCCAGCAAAATTGAAGAAGGAAAGAGCATCTTTTCTTCCTGTAAGAATCAAAGAACTTCGGCCAATCGAAAGTCGCCAACGATATTCAATTAACCGCCGTATCGTTCGGAAACGGTAAAAGTAGATCTGAATTGCAAAATTTATTTATCTAGATAAATATTGATGATAATTAAGCGTTATTCGACTTATCAGTCGAAAGTGGCTATTTCTTTATTGGGAGAGCTATTAAAAGAGGAGGAGGAAAGCTTTTCGCTTATCTTTCGCATCTATTCCCCGGGCTAAATTTTGAATTTATCGAGATATTTCCTCTCCAAAATGACAAAATTATTCTTTTTTTATTTCGCATTGTTTTCTCACCGATTTTGAACACTTTCCAAAGGCGATTACGCCCAAACAACAAATGGGCTTTTCAGTTTCTTGCAACCTCCGATTGAATTTCTCGCGTGTTTCGCGCGAGTTTAGATATTTTGGAATTCGGACGAAACTTAGTTTTTACATTTGTTTCGGGTAACGTTCGCTACTCGAAAATCACTACTTTTAATTCTTAAAAAGCGGTTACTTGTAAAGAAAGGGGGGAAACGAGCTCATTCTGTTGAGATTCGAACATTACTGAAGATCGTCCGGAAAAAAACGGAAACGGGAGATATTTGATCATTTGTCGAGTCTCTCGAAGCGAGAAAATCTCTCAGACGAGAAGAGCAAAACCGAATTTTGGAGAAATCTCCTCGAAAAGAATGCTCGATAAGAAGGAAAAAGAGAGAAGACGAATCCATCGAGTAAGAAGCCAATTAAAGCAAATTTATGCGCTTCATAATTCATAAAGGAAATTAGGAAAATGCCCCTATTTTGTCATCTTTTATAAAGAAGGAAGTCGTTTACTCTCGTAATTTATTCAAAACCGCGGCTTCTCCTCCTCCAAAATTAATAAAATTTGGAGGATCTCGTTTCGTCCAAACCCTAATTTTATTAACGAACGACCGAATAAAACCTTAAACCGATTTTCCGGCTCTCGACCGATTATAGATAGGACTTAGAAAATCCTCTCCTTCGCCGTGCCAGAGGAGGGTGCATTCTTTACACTCGACGAAGCTGTCGGTGGCAGAAAACCCATGGCAAAACTCGATAATTTTTGGCAAAATGCGCAATTTATGAGTCGGACGTTGGGACAATCTGTAGCATCTTATCGGAAATAAACAACGTGACACAAAATGGCGTCTTTCTAGCATAAAGGAAACGGATCAATCATATCGAGAGAGGAGGAGGAAAGAAAGAAGTGCAGAAAAAGGAAAGAAAGAAGACGAATTTTCCGATAGTTAATTAAAGTAACGACCCACTTTACGGTATTAAATGGTCGACTTAGAAAGTGATTATCTGTTACGTCTTTAGTGCCTTTCGTTCCGTTATCCTATATGATGTCGGTTTATCGCTTCCTCGTAGGATACGACGGTCCTAGGAACGACTGTCGAAATCCGCGTTATGTCTTCATTTCCTTATTTTAATTACCAAATCCGTTTACAAGTTTCCAGTCGTAAAACTCCGACAGATAATTAGATAATCATCTCTCGACGTTATGCCACGGTTCCTAGAGTTATAAAATTTGATAAAAATAAGTGGAGAGGGAAGAGCGGAAAGGAATGTCTTTCCAGGATGTTTTCTTCCGGCTCTCCTACAAACTTTGCAGCCAAAGAATTCGTCTTTCTTTACAGCTTCCCTATACGGTTCGGTTGAATCGTTTGGGATGCGCGCGCCCTTCACTCCATTTCTATGCATCGAAAAACGTTATCTTACCAGAATCTGCGCATTTTCAGATAGAAAGGACCGGCGGACGACGTCGCGCATTATCGAAATTACAATAATAAAGACACGTCACTCGTGCCGGCGCTGCGAGATCCGCTTCCGAAAACACCGTCTGACACTTATCTACGCCGCATCTGGCTTATCCGCTTGGCTTTAAAGAATCCTCCATGCCGTTTCCTTTTTTCTCCAGAGCATTCTTTATCCGCCAAACTAATAATAGTTAACCGCTTAATTACCGCAGTTTGTTACGTCGATTTAATTGGCCGCATCATTCTTTAGGATTTGCGGAGTTAATCGCGATTATCTTAAGGAATTTTCTGCATTCTGTTAGTCGTATCTTTACAAAATATCTCGATCGTTTCCGACCGACGTAACGCGGCTCGACCCTTTATCTACGGTCGAACGTTATCTAGATACTTTAAGAATGCTATCTTTGCCGGAAACGGCAGATAACCGAAGAGGTCAAAGGGTAACGCGTCGACTAATTAATCAAGTTTATCCTCCGTCGCCATGAAATTCTCGCGTTTCGCCGATGCCTCGTGGTTCGGATGCGACGGAACGTCATCGAAACGGAAGCGGAAATACTCGGAGATCGGCGCTTAAAGACTAAGAAGAAAGAAAAATGAGAAACATACCTGCGGGTCCGAATTCCAGAGTATTTTTATTTTTTATTTTTTGGTCCGCGTGTTTGCGTAGCCGAAAGGAAGATGCGAAGAGGATAAGGTCCGTGTAGTCGAAGGTCCGACGTCTTCGGGCATCCTCGGATGGCCCGGAGGCATTTTTTGGAGATCGGAGGAGGGTGAGGTAAGATTTCACAGAGGTAAAGTCTCTCGATACAATGGTAGTAGCCGGTGGGACGAGGAAAAATGTTTCCCGATCCGGCAGCGAGAGAAATCGATGCGGGATGGAGAGAGGCAGACGGTCCGACGGATTCTCTTCCAGAGGGGCGTCCGGTCGAGACGGGGAGGGGCGAATTCCGTCGCGAAACTCTAGACAAAGGAATGGCATTCCGCGTTTGTTTTGTTCCCCGTTCGACCCAACGCTTTTTATTTCGTTCCCCTTCCCCGCCCCGACGTTCCTCTTCGCCCCCTACCCGGCCGTTTTTTTTCGTCACTTCCGGTTTGACGCGGAATCGCCTTCTATATACCGAAAATTCCACCATCCGAATGTCGGAGATTATTTCGGAGTCGCGGCTCGAATTTCGGCATTCTCTTCGATCCGATCGCGCTTGGTGGAAAGAAACGTCATTTCCGTTCGGATTCGCGCCCGACAATTTAGGGGTCCTTACGTTTTAAAATCTTTAACTTCCGGTTCAATTATCACGTTCGAGATTTCCGCTAAATCACGCGCGACGAAATATAAATTTTATGACGTCACGTCTTTTAGGATACGGCAGGCGCGCGACGCGATTACGCGCTGGGACGAATTAAGAATGGTCCGAGTGACCTTACGATCGATACTTTTCTAATTAATTAACCCTCCTTAAAGGAGGATGCGAGGAAGAGAAGAGGCCGATACTTACGCGCGTGGCAAAAATTAACCGAAATATCGTAAACAAATTAGCTAATCGAATTTTAACCCATGGCCAAACACTAGGAACGTTGTACGTCGGCAGTCGCATCCCGCAATTAATTATCTCCCGGCGCCTTTTTCTCCCGCGTTAGGAATCGAATCCTCGCCGGTCTCCCGACGGTCACGCCAACTAATTAGCATACACACACCTCGAGTGTCCAATGCGGAAACTTAATCTCTAGTATTACTCTACGGCATATCGGTCGTGTATATATATATTTTTTGTCTTCTTTATATTTTATTTTTACCATAAATATAAAAATTTTACGAGTGTTTTTTCTTGCGCCTTAAAGAGACAGCGATAAAAAATTCCTTTTAAATATTTCGCTGACTGCAGCAATTGTAGAAGTTTGAATAACAAACTTTACTTTTCAAATATTCCACTCGGAGAAAATTGTTTTTGAATCACTAAATTTAAAATTTCTTCGCTGCATAATTTTTTTTTACTCTTTTAAAAATTGATACGTCTCTAACGGGCCGAGATTGCCCGCTTTTTTCTTTTATTTTCCTTATTTATCTTTCCGAAGTCGGAACCGCCATTACAATTTCTTCTTATTTAAATTCGTTTCTCGCAATTTCTTTTGGAAATTTTCTAATTTATACGTTACGGAATTTAACAAACCCGTTGGAAAATTCAAAATTCGATAATCGACCGATAAGACGGTCGATCGGGCGTTATTTGTGGTAATTAGTCGCGCGATATTTTAAACATTTTACATCTTCTACTTTGAAATCGGTCGCTTCGAGTCTACGTTTAAAATTTCAAATAAAGTTCGAGCCGACTTATCGATTTTTCCAAAGCGGTCACTCCTCCGGATAGACGTTTCCCGGTTCGAAATAACGTTCCGTCCTTTTCTCTTCTTCTTTTTAAGGAAGAATTGTCCGTCGTCCGCGGATAAATATTTCGCCGCCTTTTCGTTTTTCGGCCCGTCGGTAAAGTCTTTCGCGCCTTCCCACCACGTATTCGGTAATAAACGACGTTTTTAACGTTCGAAATTCGGAAACGGTAATCGCCCAATTAAATTTTTCCGTATACGTCACCGTCGCGCGATAAATGTTGTTTTTTCCAATCGTCGCGTCGTTGCTTTCGTTAATATTTAAATCCCGGAATAACACGTTTTCCAATCGATTTTAATTAAAGTCGGTCGAGAGGAGAGATCGTCCGTTTGTCCGTCGTCTCTATTTTTCTTTTCTTTTTTTATCCTTTCGATAAATTTAGACATTGGCCACGGTTTTAATTAAGGAAGTCGAATCGTCGATAAAAATGCGCGGTTCGTTCGAATGTCTGTCGGCGGGGTTTAAAGAATTAGTAGAGCCAAGAGTTTTTTCGTATTCTCTAGACGACCGCAGCTTGGAAATCGAAGCAACAGCGATTTAAAAAAAAGGAAGAAGAAACGAAACGTAGCGCATTAAAATAGTTTTATCTAATAATATTTTTGGAGAAATGTAGCGGAAAGAATAGTATTTGACGAGTAAAGACTTTAGACAAAAATGCGGTCTTAACCTAATAATGATTTTGGCAGAAGTAGGCCGCGCAGAAATTCTCGTTTGACCCGAGTCGTCCGGGAAATTACCAAATAACGAAATAAAAAATTAAGCGGAAGACGACGAGAAAATTGCTGAAAAAATAAAAGTCCGCGCCCGACCGACGCGTAAGTTTAGCGAAAAAAATCTCGAACGTTAAAGACAAAAGTCGATTGGTCGTCGGGCAAGTGGCGCGAGAAAAACTTTTTTGGTGGAAGACGCGCGCCAAGTACGGCGTTCTTCGCTCGACTTTGTCTAGAATCGACGGACGGGGTAAAAAAGGACGAGGTGGCGCTTTAAAAACCGTTGTTAACGTAAACGCGAAACGTCTTGACGGCCGACTTATAAAAGTAAATTATCCGCTAATGGCGGACAATATAGAAAATTAGCCGTAACCGAGAAGGGGAGTTATCGTCGTTTATAACAAAGGAGTAGTAACAAAGAGGCCGAGCGTCGTTCGAACGGCCGTAAGTACATTACTTTCTAATTAATCAGAATTATTGTTTACGTGTAAGCGCGACCGCCAATCGATATCGGATTGGCTTCGTCGCTTCTAAAGCCCCGGCCAAAAGTCCAAACCGACAATAACGTAAATATTTGTTAATTTCCTGGCCTACGTTCTCGCCAATAACCATTTCTAGATTTTTGCCCGCCAAAAGAATGTTTACGCGCGATAATTATCGACCGGACGACGTCCGATACGGAATATCGAGAGATTACCGTCCGTTAAACCGTCGAATTAATTGAACAAATAGCGATAATTCCAATTTAAAATTTCCACGCGGTACCAGCGTAGCGCGTAATATCGCGTTAAAAGTCGCATCCGTCGTTCCGGCGAAATTAACGACGAAAAATTACCCCGTAAAATACGCGCGTCGTTACGTCCGCTTTTTAACCAAAACGATAATACTAACAATTGTTTGACCATGTACCGGTATCGACCGTATACGTTTAGTCGACTGCGCACACGCGTACAGCTCGTTATATATCGTTACAATATATCATTCGAAATATATTATAGTATAACGGAAAATGTATAGACGTACGAATATTTATAAACCGCGTCGTTAAATAATCCAACGGGCATTAATTACCAAATTATTCCGACCATCGAATAATATTCCGTAGTAGAAAATGGCCGCTTCTAATTAATTCGAGTTTCTCTCGGGCTATTTATTTTTCTACGCGTCTAAAGACTCGAAATTTTAATTTCGAATAATTTAAGTCGAGAAGAGTTTAAACGACGACGATTGGAAAAGAAGGCGACCGGCGCTACGGGTGAAATATTTATTAAAAGTATTTTGTGTTATAAGTTTAAAGGGCGTAAATTGAATGGCCTAATTCGGGCGCGAGTAAAACAATTTCTTCTCCTTTCTCTCGGAGAAACCGAATATTTTAATCGTTTCCCGCCTATCCGACACTCGGATAGTAACGAGATCCGAATCTCCATCCGTCCAACTAAACGGCGTCGTTTTTATATCTTCGATTTACCCCATCTCTCGGCTTTCCCTTTACTCGCGCCGCCTTCCAACTTCTCTTAAATCGACCACCGACTAAAAGTATCGTTATTATTATTATTATTATCACCGCATTCGAACGGAACTTAAATAATAAATTCTGACTCGATAGTTAATTCCTCCTTCGAAGTCCCGAAAAACGTTAAACGCCTACCCCGCCACGCTTGTAATAAATGATATTCGGATTGGCCGAATGCCGTCTCGAAACTTTCAAATTGGGTTACGAAATACGAAGCCGAAATGCCTTTAACGACGCGCGTTTCGAATCGCCCGATGCCTTTCGAAAAACCGACGATTTTTTCTAAATTTAAAATGCCAGAAAGCCATTTAATCCATGGATCCATTATCGTAATTAAACCGTATTATTTAGCGTCGATAAGTTGTAAAAGTACGCGGGTCGGTGTATTAATTAATTATCCGATTCCGAAATTTCCTTCTCGATTTAATATTATTATAAATTTAATCGGAGTAACGACGGCAAGAATTTATAATGTCGTAACTTTCGTCTAAGTTTAAATATTCCCGGACGGAACGAGTTAAACGGGAGAGAAACGAGCCGGTACCGTAGTGTTTTCTTCCCAATGTAGTTATGTAAGAAGAATGCTATCGCCTGGCGTATCGTAAACGAAATTATGGGAAAAAAATATATAAAAATATTATTTTAAAGATTTTTTGCGTGTCGTCGAAGTTGTTAAAGTTTACGAGGAACGAAGAAAAAGGGGAATTTTTGAGCGAGTAGAGCGATAACGTTTCTCTCTTTCTCTGATTAAATAATGCAGACTCGGAGTTTACTTTAGTTAAAAAAAAAAATATATATATATATAGGCCTATAGCTTTGGAAAAGAAAAAATACAGCTGGGAATTTTTTCTATCGACGTATTTGGACCATTGAGAAGTTGGAAAGAAAATCCTTTCAATGAACAAACCTTTCATATTTCTCACTTTTCCATCGATTCTTTTATGCGTCTGTAGGAACAACGAATTACTTTCGAAAGGAGAGGGCGGTCGCCAGTGTCGGGAATTGGTTTCGGATCGAATCACGCGGACGGAATTTCAAAACTCCGTGTTTATCAAACTTTATTTTTGTAAACGCGTAAAAATATGTCGCCGCGTAATTCGATAAATCGTCATTAATCGAGAATCGAGTAATCGATTTCGACCACTAACCACCGGTACATTGTACTGGCATTCTATCGCGATTAATCGAAAGGGAGAATTTTCCGATCCGGCGGTCGATTACCCCGGCCCGGTTAATTGCTCCGTACCTAAAAATTCGATTTTAGCCGTTTTATCGGAGGATAAAGCGCAAAAAAATCTAAAATTCTTTGATGACATCGTATTTTTAGAAGATTTGGAATACGATAATAGAGATGTTGAAAACGCGGGATTAATATTAAACTTTTAATTAAAAAAATATTATTCTAAAGACAAGTTTTGTGTCGAAGCGAAACCTCTTATAACGTAAAAACCGCCGCTCTTCGGTAAAAAATAAATGTTTTTCGATCTTTCGATCGGACGTTCGATCGCTCCTTTTGAAGAAACTCGACACACAGACACATATAATATAATCTTTACAATAAGAATTTCTAATCGAACGATTACATTTATTTAATTTCTTTATACGAAAGCCCAATTGTCGACGTTACAGATTTTTAATGGAAATAATTTCCCAAGACCTTTAAGCCGGTGACGAATATTGGAATATAAGTTCGATCGAAAGAACGAGGTGTACCGCCCGACGATTGTTTTATATACAAAAGATAAACGCGAACCGGAAGTTATACGTTCGTATCTAAAAATTCGTAATCCGAAAGTGTTCGGGGTTCGGCACGTAATTGTAAAAATGGGGGGGAAAACGCTGTAAAAAGTTCCTTCGTTAGGTGGAAACGGTTTAGAGACGTCTAATCGTTTTACAAATTTAAACAAAGAATTCCCGATATGGTTATTCCGTTTATTAGATAAAGAAATAGAGAACGGAAAAGAGTAATCCGATTATTTTTTTACGCGCGAAAGGAGAGGGTAATCGCGTAACCGAATTTAATACGTTAGACCTTAACTGTTGCGCCAGGAATTTTTCGGCAGCGTCGCTTTCGGTCACGTGACGACCCGCGTAGCTTATTTACGTTACAAACTATTCGACCTCCCGCATTAAATTAATTCCTAAGTAGCTACGTAACGCTCTTACGCAACCAGCAAAAATGGCCGCTCTATTCTTTTGACGTAACGGTTAAACGTAGCCGAACGTTCGTTAGTCGACGCATTGGTTGGGTCCGTCTTACCCGTAAATTTCCGCTTTGAACGGTTTAGGCGAACGGCTACGATTGTATAGGCCCAAACGTTCTATTTTATTCGAGAATGCATTTTCGCTAGCGAATGCCTTTGTAATTGCATACAAAGGCGCAAAATTTTATAAAATGATTGTTTAGCGCGTAAATGGCGATAACTCGTTAAAATACAGTATTTAGATTATATTGGGGGTTACAATTGCTTCGAAGCACCGGAAACGATAAAAACAAAAAATAAATACAAACGGAATTAAAAAAAAAAAATTGTTTTAAGTATTTCGAACGGTCGTTAAAGCGGTGTCCAGCTGTCTTTGGAAGACGGTCGAAGATTTAAAAAAAGAAATTCTTTTCGGATATTCTTCTTTGGATTTTTTTAATGGTGGAGCTACTTATCGCGTCACGTGGGCGAGGAGCGCGGAAGGCAAAACAATTTAGCGTCGAACGACGACACCTCTCGGTAAAAAAAGAAAACAACGAGAGAAATTAAAAGGAGACAAGCTTTTATTGGTAAAACGGACGTCGAAACGATACACGAAGAATAATTGTTTTTACCGGAGGTACAAAATTCGGGTTGTCCGAAAAGAAGCGATAAAATTGGGAGGGTTCGGACCGGCGACCGGACCACCGAGTGGACGACTAATTTGCGGCGGCCTTCGATTATCTACGCAGTTCTCCGAAGATATAATTATCCTAATCTCTCTCCGTTCAGCGCCATTCCTCCGAGGAAAAATTTACTCGGTGTCGCCATCTGGAGGACTTTTTATCAGTCGCGGGCCGCTTCCGAAACGCGAGAAAAGCGGGAGCGGAAAGTTCGTCGACCCAAACTCCCGGGCGGGTCCGAAGCGTCCGAGTCGGGATCGGGCCGAACGGCGGTCCGACAGGCGGAAGCGCGATTCGAAAGAGGAGGGAAAGTTAGTAGGGGACGCGTGACGTCACGGCGAGCGGCGCGTAATTAGGAAGGGAAGAAAGGGACGATTTACCGTCGACGGGCTTGGTCCAGCGACGAACGGCCGTGGCCGAGGCTCCATACTTCTTTACATTCCATACAGCATCGGCGGCAGATATGGGAAGTAAGGAAGAATGGAGTCCCGTCCAGGCTGTCTTCTGTCTCGGGTAGTCCGCACCGTCCTTCTGTCCCGTCTGCGTTCGGACGACAAATAAGTCGGCGGGACGGAAATTCGTCACGTGAACCGGGACGTAGAAATCCGAGGTTCGGTCCGAGATGCGCCTTTTCTGCCGACGAGTTTCACTGATCCGCAGTCTCGCGTCGCCTGTCCTTATAAGGCTACGGTCCCGACCAAAATATCCCGCAGACTGCAGCTGCTACTTTTGGTCCGACTTCTGCCTCTATAAATATCCCCGTGCCGATTGCGTGCGTCCGAACCCCGGCGGAGTCGACGCGGAGGGCTAACCGGATGCCGGTCCGCGGCCGGGGGTCCTCCGCCCGGCCCACGGCGCGCCGCCGGACCTCCTCGCCCTTCCGGCTCGCGCCCTCGACGCGTCGCACGCGTCCTCTGGCTCCCGTCACTTCCGTCTCTCCCCACTCCCTCCGGACGACCCGCCGGACTTTCGTTAGACCGTCTCATTCGGTGGGAAAAGGGGAGTGCGTCTCGGACCGCTTCTTCCAGTGGGACGGCGGCGTAACCGTTACGTCATCTCCGGCCCGGTTTTCCGCGCCCCCTTCGACGGTCGCGCCGCGCGCGGACGTCTTCGGACGTAAATCGGATCCACCGGACGATTTGGGGAACGGTTTCCGCAAAGTCCGAATTTAACTTTCGGTCCGGATGTTTTCGGTCTCTTCTTTATCTCGGTTGGAACGGCGCGCATCAAAACAGGATGTTCGACGTCCTCGCCGCTCCTGGAGGAAACACCGACCTCTTCGCGCTCCTCTCCGAACCGCCGGTCGTCGCCTTTCTCTCTTCTCGGAGGTCCGAAGTCCTCCGCGGCAAATGGGAAGAGGAAGAGGAAGCGCCTCCGGAGCGCTCGGCGTCTCTTTCTCCGACGGGACCGAAAATCGAAAATTTCCTTCTCGCTTCCCGGCGCGTGCCTCTCGGGTGAGAGATGGACGACGCGCGGATTCCGGCGGAAGTCGAAACCGGTGGCGGCTTGGCGCGCGCACCACGCGTATCGGATTGCCGCGCTTCGCTCGTCTCGCTCGCGCCTTTCTGGGAAAGTCTCTAATTTTAAACCTTCGCGGGGACGATCTAAATGCAGATGGACCACCCTACCCGGAACCGGCGCGCGGCAGACGCGGTAATTAGCCCGGTCGACGGTTTCTTCCGTCCTATTAGTCTTCGATTATCGGTGGTTCGGCCGGAGTATATATAGGAAGGCGCGCGTACGCCCGTCCCCTCTAGCAGACAAGAATGGCGTAGGTCGAGCGAATAAGACTTAATTATCTGCCGCAAACCGCCGACGTTGGCTGGTCGACGCGAAAGTTCCGTCGTCGGACGGGACGTCTCCCGATCGAAAGCGTTAGAATTTAAAAAGGCTGAAATTCGCTCCTTTGTCCGGCCGCAGTTTACAGTTAAGAATCGAAGACGGACGAATTTATTGCAAAAGTTTTGTTCCTACGAAAGGGCGTAGACTCGTATTTTAAAGTTTCCCCCGAGAAGGAAAAAAATAGGAAAGGGAAAATTAAAGGAGGTCAGATATTCATCTTATCGACGGAATCGAAACGGAGTCGGTAGGAATAGGCGTTTGAGTGGCATTGATAAAATGGTGGAAGAGATTCGACTGTAGTTTATTTGGTAGATAGAAGCTATATTTGCAGTCTTCTCTGCAAATTGACAAAGATAAAAATAGCCTTCTGGGATACGCCAATTGTAAAAACTTTCGGCCGGATTATTTTTAGTATTTGGACGGAAGGAAGAGACTCCGTCTCGACCAAAGTTTTGATTTCTCTATTATTCTACGTCCTATCCCAGACCTTAAATTCGTGCGAGAGTCCGGATAAATTAAAATATTGAATCGGACACAGATGTTGTCGGAAATCTTCTAATCCGGTTATTAATCCGTAATAACTGCGCTCGGATTTGCATAGGATTTTTGGTTGGCTTAAATCGATTGCGGCATAAAAATGCTGGAATTTAGTTCTAATTATACAGTTACGAGACGTTGCTTTTTACCTCTCTTACGCGCTGTAATCTAAAGAAAACAATGTCGACTTTCTATTAATCGTTATTATTTATAAACGTTTAGTAATATAACAATGGCCTGTAACGCGCGTGTATATATAACCCGTTAATTAAAAGTAAACTTAAAACAAAAATTTGTAACCGTTAAAAATGGCCACTTTCGGACGGAAGATGTAAATAGGAATGCAAGGGTTTTACTTTCTGACGTCGAGACAATCCGACTCTGATCGGTCGACGAGAACGAAAGGAAAGAACTGAAACGGAAAGAGGTGTGGGAAAAATTGCTTAATTTGGTCGGAGAGGGAAAGACGTACTGTACTTACGGCAGTGGTGGGATTTAGAGGCTTTTTCCGCTTCTACCTTGTCGTCCGGAGAAAAATCTGCAACGAAACGAGAATAAATATTATTAAATTGGAAAAAAACGACCGATTTACGCATTGGTAAATATTCACTCGCCTGCTTGTCTTTCGTACATGGTTATTTCCGTTTCTTCTGGATATTTAAGAGTTAACTTATCCGGAACTAATTGGTCTCGTAGATGTCGAAAATCCGACGTACGGTATTTATTTTCGAGAATTTCCACGTTATCCGCGGCTTCTTTCAATAATTCACTTTCCTCTTGTTTACATAAACTGTAAATTGATCCATCAGTCGTATCCTTATCGCAGCCGATATCTTCTCCGTAACCGGAAGACGGAATTGATTTTGTCACTTTAGGAAATAACTGTAAATCAGTATTCCGTTTTTGTCTTTTGCCGGAACGAAGATTCGACTCGGACGAATATTTTCTTTTTTCCTTCGTTTCCGAATTACAACTTGAAGGAAGAAAGGGCAGAGGCGGAGGACGTCGAACGTTCTCCTTAATTATCCCATCGATTAAATTAACAATCGAAGGTGCGTAAAGAAGCCAGTCCGATTCGATTTTCCAAGCCGTCGGATTTAGGTAAAACCTATAAACGAATTTTATTATCAGACCATAAATGGTCCGCAATTCCGTTAAATTCTCCGCGCCTAACGCAATTAATTCGGCGGAATTAGATCGGTTAGTACGTCGCCTCTGGCTTATCGGATAAATGTACTCCCGGTAAACATGGGAAGGAAAGCTTAAATACATTTTTTTCTCGTTAGTTCCGAAGACATTTCGGTCTAGCAGCCATTCGTTCTTTCTTCGGTCTTCTCGGAATAAACCGACGTCTTTATCGAACATTTCGTCAACCAACGAAATTTCAAAACCGCCGGCTTTATCTCTTTCCGCCGATAATAACCGCCGATTAATATTATTTTCGTCGGTAAGGAATACGACGGCGGGCCGACCGGTTTCGCTTATTCCACCCAACGATAAATTATTCGAACTTTCTGGTAAGTCGGTCGACGGGCGCGTGGGATCTTGCATTTCCGACTTTTCTAATTTCCTACGGAAAACGCGACGTTGGAAAAGTGGATCCTCCGACGTCGAAGAGCTTTTCAAATTTCGCAGACCGGGATACGAACGGAAAACGCTTTTAGCATTGTCTTCTCGGCCACGGTCGTCGTCCTTGGCGGATTTGCCGTTCTCCGCCGGATTACGGCAAACAAATCTCTCCAAAGCGGCACGCTGGTTTTCTTTTAATTTTGACATCTTTTTCGAAAGTGAGAAACTTCTTTATCGTCTTAGGAATTTCAAATACAGTATTCTATCTGAAAAGTAGACGTAACGTGGCTTCAGAAAAAAATGTTACGATTTCTCTCCGGACGTTTAATGTATATATAAAGATAATTAATGTTTTATTATTGGGTTGATTAAATAAATAAATACTTGAGTGGAATCGTGAATTTGTTTTTTCTTTTCGCGCGGATAAACTGAAGACGCATCAGATCTTCTTTACTTTGGCCTTAGAGCCAGCTCCGAATCTAAGATTACTACTAGACTTTTCGGCTGGAATCGAGTTATCTCGGATTCAAAAAGTATGGTCTTAAATGAGAAACGAAAATCTTATATCCTGTAAAAAGCTTCAAATTTAGGTCAGTAAATTATGTCATTTAATTGGGCTTTTCGCCCAGCCACGCCAATATAAATGTCTGCATTTCTATCGTAGTCTTACTTTATCGCCGCACTTAACTAATTTAAATATCGTTTTAAACCTCTTACCGTTTCTCCCACTCGTAAATTTGCAAAATGTCGTCTGCTTTCCGTCTGGCTTTTTTTGACACCAGAGGTAACGCGATCGGCGCCACGTTGTTTTAAAAATTTAATATTCTTTTCACTTATTCCGGTCTTTTATTTAACTTAATTATACGATAAAAATAAATATGGTAATCTTATATATAATAATATTAATTAACAAATACAAAACTTTTCAATTAGTTGATGCGATCCGTTTTGAAGCGCG
>NW_019385987.1:110596-124789 GCF_000671375.1 Centruroides sculpturatus | reverse complement strand
AGGGAAATGGTTTAAGTTTTTACGTATAAAACTTGCCCTTTTTTAACCGTGAGATATTTATTTTTGTGTGTTTAAAGTATTTTATGAATCGAATATAAGGATAGAAGACTAAACATAAAGAATACAGTCGTAAAGATAAGTTTTCGTTTGGACGATCTAAGCCTAACAAGATGGCGTCGGGAGCGACACAAGATGGTAATTCCTTTTTTTTATATTCTATTCGAATTTTCGAATGTGATGATTAAAATACACCCGTAAATGCACTTTGTAAAGAATATTAAGGACATTTTGATTATAATTAAACGTCTATACTTGAAATTATTTTATAATTGTAAAAGGTGATGAGACAATACAATTGTCAACATTTAATTTAAGGTAGAAGTTCTATATATAAGGGGAGTTTTTTTGGCACTTGTGCTGATTAGGGGGTACGGCTATTTGAGAGGTTTTCCATAAAATTAACTAAATATAGACTAATTTCACTCGAATATTTCCAAAACACGTATAATGTTTTGGGAATAACCCATATAAAATATGTTATAAACAAAAAATTGTCGGAATACTTACCAAGTGTAGCCCATTCGAAGACACCATTGCTTAAGCTTGTTTTCGTCGCGGAACGGCACATTCTTCGTATGCGTCCACTTTCACTCGGGACATTCCAATTTTCAACACGGGTGTTGAGTCAACAATTTGACGTCATCAACGACGTTCCAACTCGAGTACAAAGTGCTTAGTTCCCATAATTCCATTCTCAGCAAGATGGATTCCATTCAAATGTCTCACCAATTACCCACAATTCATTGGAAAGTAGCAGTCAACATGTCTGTTGAGTGCTGAGTGTGTTGAGACAGCGCTGACAACAGCGCCACTTCAACATTGAAAAAAGGAACGACTTTTAACGAATGTTGAGATCAGCGCTGAGGCAGCATTGAAAATTGGAATGTCCCGAATGTGTCGGTGCTATTCAGTCACGTGACTACTCATCTCTGATGTGTTCCTGATAACTTATTCTTTTTGCGAAGAATTAGCTGAACTTTAGAGACATCATTAACAGAAATATTAAAACTTCATTCCATTCTAAATATGGACTAAAATCAATACATAATAACGTATGATAATGCAGTAACTAACTAATAATTCTGTTCTACTTTTAAATGGTCTAATCTCTCATGTCTTAAAGAAATTTGTATGTTATTTATTTACATCAAGACATTAGACATCTTATGTTGCATCTGATTAATATTTATCATCATCATAATATATATCATGATAGAATTATTGTCGTTAGCGAGCGGTTTTTTCTTTGTTGCTTCATATAGTCAATAATAATAATAAGTCGTTTCTAATTACAATAAAACTCTATAGTATATTATGATCTATCACATGATGTCTCTAAAGTTCAGCGAATTCTTCGCAAAAAAGAATAAGTTATCAGGAAATGTTAGAGATGAGTACTCACGTGACTGAATAGCATCGACAAATGTCACGTGACACGCTTCGTGCGCGTTTGCCATCCAATGTGATGCTCCGCAACGAAAACAAGCTTAAGCAATGGTGTCTTCGAATGGGTACACTCGCTAAGTATTCCGACAATTTTTTGTTCATAGCATATTTTATATAGATCATTTCCAACAAATTATATGTGTTTTGGAAATACAGTAGAACCTCGAAAACTCGGCCTAATGTGGACCGAAGGGTGGCCGAGTTTGTGAAAATGCCGAGTTATCGGGAATGGGGTTAAAAAAAATAAGTACGAGTATTTCCTCAGAAAATACTGTACTGTACTTGTACANCATGCCTCTGTATTAAGGGTGGAACGAATAAATGCATTTTTATTGTATTTTTACTATTGTTTTGTGTATTTTCCTGTAATGCATCTCCTAGCGGAAGTTTTTTGAATTAATTTTTTTTTTGTAAAATCCTTTTTCCCACCCTTTGGGTAGTCTGTATGCAAATTTTGGTAGCAATCCGCTTATGGGTATGCAAATACAGCGTGGTCTGAGTAGAGAAATTATAATTACGCACATCCTGTACTGTACATTTGCAGTATATGACATTTACTAGAATTTTTTTTTGTTATTGTAATAGTAGTTACTGTAGTCTGTTACTCTTGAAAATTGTCTTAGTAAACAATAGCGTAACTAATCTAATCTACTACTACAATAATAAAAGTTAATGCATTTCTTGTTACTATAGTAGTATTTTATTACTGTAATACTATACAAGTCGACCTCCCTATAACACTGTTGATAATTCCGTTTTATATGAATTCCGTGTTGTACGAGTCACTTAGATTTTACAAATACGTGAGCCGTTCACAGCCCGGCACACGTATTTGTAAAATCTAAGTGACTCGTACAACATGGAATTTATATAAAACGGAATTATTAACAGTGTTATAGGGGGTCTACTTGTAGTAATAATATATATAATAGAAATTGATAATTAGGAGTGTTGCCTGGTAAAGAGATTTTAATAAAACCAATTATTGGTTTACTTGTTTACGGCAATGAACGCGACACTGGGTAATCTGTTCAGTGTCGCGTTCTGCCAAGGGAAAAACCTCCCGGAATGACTTTTTATGGGAAACTGGCTTTTATTTAGTGTTACAAACGTGAAGGAAGACGGGAAACTCATAAATGAACATGAATTTTTCGACCGGATATGTCAACCCCCGTCTCTCACCACCCGGCCGCCACGTTGTGGGCCTGGACGAACCCATAATGGACTTCGTTAAAGAAGATCATCTTAGTGTACACAGAGCAGAGATTTTAAAAACGCCCTATTTCAAACTTTCTCAATTTTCATCTGAAATAAACAAATTAATAATATAAATACATTTTACGAATTAAATTTGTATTTNTTTAATTACTTAAGGAATTTTTGCCCTGCTAGGGTGTGGCCGAGTTATCCGGAGTGCCGGGTTATCGAGAGCCGAGTTTTCGAGGTTCTACTGTATTCGAGTGAAATTAGTCTAGATTTAGTTAATTTTATGGAAGAAAACCTCTCAAATAGCCGTACTTCCTAATCAGCACAAGTGCCGTTTTTTCCTCAACCTGCAATGGTCCAGAAACGAAGACAAGTGTAAATAACAAAATGAATTTATTACCATAAGTGAGGCACAAACATGGTTACTTCACAACGTAATCACCATGAAGAATGAGGCATTTGTCTGTCTGTGCATGAACTTTGAAATCCCTTCTTTGTAGAATGTTATTGCCAGTGACGTGAGATAGGGCCTTAACATTTTGAAGATTGTCATTAATCTCGATCCTCTGTCCTCCTATGTTTTCAGTTTAGGAAACAGGTGGAAGTCTTCGTGTATTTTTTTGGAACTTTTTAAACGCCCGGCGCCGAGTGACTTCTACGTTTTTCCTGAACTGAAAATGTAGCTAGGAAGGCAGAGGTTTGAGACTGATGACGATCTTCAAAACAACCTTAAGGTCCATCTCTAGTCACTAGCGGCAACATTGTATGAAGAGGGGATTGCAAAGATCGTCCACAGATATGACAAATGCCTCAATCTTTATGGTGATTATGTTGAGAAGTAACCATGTTTGTACCTAACTTTTGGTAATAAATTCATTTTGTTATTTACACTTGTCTTTGTTTCTGGACTATTGGAGGTAGAAATAAAAATCATCCTCATATAACTGGTATTAATGATGTATAAGTCTAGCCCCATAGGAGTTAATTTGTTTATTTACATCATGATTGCATTCATTTGACATTGTTATAAGCAATTCATTTTTTGTCACCAATTATGATTTACTTTAAAAATGGATAATTTTCTTGACATTTCAGAAGCAAATTGCAGATGTCAATGCATCGGAGCAAATCTTTTTAAGAACATTTGGAACCCATTTTATCCAGCTTTGAAATGAAACCAAGTTTTGAGTGATTGTAAACAGTTGAACTAGACAAATTAGAGTATGTTTTTATATTCACGAGTGAGAAAACGTTTCTAAATGGACTGTTGAATTGTCTGTTGACGCTCATGACGTCAGCATTGGTTTACCATTGAGCTTGACAGTCTCAATGACCTGAAAAACGATCAAGTATTCAACAAACTAACATGGCAGTTTCCATGAAACAAGTAAATTTCGCTTATAGAAGCTATTAATTCACTCTTGCTGTAATACCAGATGGATTAATGAATGATCTGTATATAAAACATGTGATTGAATGATTATGTTGGATAAATTGGTCAATATTGAAATATTAAGCTTTTTCAGAAACAAATTACCTCCATGAATTTGTCCAAAATTGATTAGCTTTCTTTACATCTTCCTGATGATATAAATATTCAAAAAATTAAATCATTGAAGAAAGACCCGGTATAGAGGAAAATGATGCAGATAAGGGTTCATTTGAATAATGGATGTGAGTTTCTTTAATTATTTAGCAAAACAGCCGCAATCGTTGCCTTTTAATTAAGTTCGCCATCATGAAAAGCATCCTTTCAACACGAATGATCTGACATCACGTTTATTTTTTCTACGAATCATTCAGTGGAGAACTCACTGGTCATATAAGTATTGAATTTAGAAATGTACAATTAATCTCTTAGCAATTTCTTGTGTTATTTGGTGGTTTTCAATCAGTATCTTTATTTTGTCATCTTCAAGTGGCCTTTCAGAACATGGTGCATTTCCATTATCGAAATTGCCAGAACAAAATTTTGTGAACCAGTTTTGGCACTCGTTCTATCAACACACCACTCAATTTCTTGCTTGAATAGCATTCTTTTCAGTAATAAAAAAGCAAAATATGCAAAAAATGCTGCTTTCGATTTTCCATATTTGACAGGACATAAAAAAAAAACAATTGCACAGAATCAAACAAAAATTTTTACAAATAAACCTTGAAATGTCAGCTGTCAAAATATATAATGACAGTACAGTTTAGAACAGGGGTGTCCAACCTTTTTGTTTCTCTGGGCCACATTGGAAAATGTCATGGAGTTTTGGGCCACAAGTGTATNTAATGGACTTCGTTAAAGAAGATCATCTTAGTGTACACAGAGCAGAGATTTTAAAAACGCCCTATTTCAAACTTTCTCAATTTTCATCTGAAATAAACAAATTAATAATATAAATACATTTTACGAATTAAATTTGTATTTAATCATTTATAAAATTTCATTTTTTAATTACGAAAATTAAAAATGAAATTAAATTCAATTTATGAGAAAAAAAAATGCAAAAATTGTAGAGGGCGTATGTCCAAGCTGACGTTTTTAGGACGTTGTTGTTTGTCGTCTGATTTACTGCCAGGGAAATGGTTTAAGTTTTTACGTATAAAACTTGCCCTTTTTTAACCGTGAGATATTTATTTTTGTGTGTTTAAAGTATTTTATGAATCGAATATAAGGATAGAAGACTAACCATAAAGAATACAGTCGTAAAGATAAGTTTCCGTTTGGACGATCTAAGCCTAACAAGATGGCGTCGGGTGCGACACAAGATGGTAATTCTTTTTTTTCATATTCTATTCGAATGTGATGATTAAAATACACCCGTAAATGCACTTTGTAAAGAATATTAAGGACATTTTGATTATAATTAAACGTCTATACTTGAAATTATTTTATAATTGTAAAAGGTGATGAGACAATACAATTGTCAACATTTAATTTAAGGTAGAAGTTCTATATATAAGGGGAGTTTTTTCCTCAACCTCCAATGGTCCAGAAACGAAGACAAGTGTAAATAACAAAATGAATTTATTACCATAAGTTAGGCACAAACATGGTTACTTTACAATGTAATCACCATGAAGAATGAGGCATTTGTCTGTCTGTGCATGAGCTTTGAAATCCCTCTTCGTAGAATGTTATTCCCAGTGACGTGAGATAGGGCCTTAACGTTTTGAAGATTGTCATTAATCTCGATCCTCTGTCCTCCTAGCTATGTTTTCAGTTTAGGAAAGAGGTGGAAGTCTTTGCGTATCTTTTTGGAACTTTTTAAACACCCGGCGCCGAGCGACTTCTACCTTTTTTCTGAACTGAAAATGTGGCTAGGAAGGCAGAGGTTTGAGACTGATGACGATCTTCAAAACAACCTTAAGGTCCATCTCCAGTCACTAGTGGCAACATTCTATGAAGAGGTGATTGCAAAGATCATCCACAGATATGACAAATGCCTCAATCTTTATGGTGATTATGTTGAGAAGTAACTATGTTTGTACTTAACTTTTGGTAATAAATTTATTTTGTTATTTACACTTGTTTTTGTTTCTGGACTATTGGAGGTAGAAATAAAAATTGTCCTCATATAACTGGTATTAATGATGTATAAGTCTAACCCCATAGGAGTTGATTTGTTTATTTACATCATGATTGCTTTCATTTGACATTGTTATAAGAAAAAGAATCTTCAAATATCAGATTAATATAAAAATATAAAAATAACCACTTAACAAAACCAATTTTGAAATGTTGTTCGGAAGAATAATTTTTCAAATGTCGCAATTTACTGGTCTTCGTTCATATTTATTCTAAAGATGAATCGTTGCTTGAGAAAGGTCCTAGGGAAGGAACGGAAAACGTTTGCAGTTCATTTTACGATTATTTAATATTGGTTATTGGTTTTGTTAAGTGGTTATTTTTATATTTGTTATAAGAAATTCATTTTTTGTCACCAATTATAATTTGCTTTAAAAATGGATAATTTTCTTGATGTTTGAGAAGCAAATTGCAGATGTCAATGCATCGGAGCAAATCTCTTTTTTTAAGAACATTTGGAACCCATTTTATCCAGCTTTGAAATGAAACCAAGTTTTGAGTGATTGTAAATAGTTTAACTAGACAAATTAGAGTATGTTTCTATGTTCAACGGTGAGAAAACATTTCTAAATGGACTGTTGAATTGTCTGTTGAAGCTCATGACGTCAGCATTGGTTTACTATTGAGCTTGAAGGTCTCAATGACCTGAAAAACGATAAGAGTATTCAACAAACTAACATGGCAGTTTCCATGAAACAAGTAAATTTTGCTTATAGAAGCTATTGATTCACTCTTGCTGTAATAGCAGACAGATTAATTAATGAATGATCTGTATATGAAATGTGATTGAATGATTATGTTGGATAATTTGGTCAATATTGAAGTATTAAGCTTTTTCAGAAACAAATTACCTCCATGAATTTGTCCAAAATTGATTAGCTTTCTTTACATCTTCCTGATGATATAAATATTCAAAAAATTAAATTGTTGAAGAAAGACCCAGTATAGAAGAAAATGATGCAGATAAGGGTTCATTTGAATAAAGGATGTGAGTTTCTTTAATTATTTAGCAAAACAGCCGCAATCGTTGCCTTTTAATTAAGTTTGCCATCATGAAAAGCATCCTTTCAACACGAATGATCTGACATCACATTTATTTTTTCTCCGAATTGTTCAGTGGAGAACTCACTGGTCATATAAGTATTGAATTTAGAAACGTACAATTAATCTCTTATCAATTTCTCGTGTTATTTGGTGGTTTCATTCAATCAATATCTTTATTTTGTCGTTTTCATCTTCAACTGGCCTTTCAGAACATGGTGCATCTATATTATCAAAATTTCCAGAACAAAATTTTGTGAACCAGTTTTGGCACTTGTTCTGTCAACACACCACACAATTTCTTGCTTGCTTGAATAGCATTCTTTTCAGTAATAAAAAAGATTTCGATTAAGACAAATGCTGCTTTCGATTTTCCATATTTGATGGGACATAAAAAAAACAACAATTGCACAGAATCAAACAAAAAATTTTACAAATAAACCTTGAAATGTCAGCTGTCAAAATATATAATGACAATACAGTTTAGAATGTAGTTGGCATGTAAAAATACAACTAATCCCTCTGCTAGTAAAAAAAAAAAACAAAATTGATTTGCAAACAACCCAATAACTCATTAAAGTTTTCATGATATATTTTTTTTCTTTTACAAAAACTAATTAGAGATGGCTTGTTAACGTACAGTAGAATTTTGTTCTAATGAATTGCATAACAATAGATTTCTTGGATTAACAGATTTTTTCCCATGTCCCATCAAATCAATATAACTTTACATTTAAACAGATCTGTAACTTGTGGGTTAGAAAAAAGAATCCATTATTCCATCTTTAATCTTAAATGACACTATGGCCATTGACTTTTTCCAGGTGTCAAAAAAAATACATATCAATTGTAAAATTAGTGTTTTTTTAGATTTAGTAAATATTTGGGTGTTTCCAGGAATTTGTAGAGTTTGATGATGCACTTGTTACATCTGGGTTATATACACTTGAAGAATTGTTTGTACAAAGATGTTGACGTGATTGACGAGGAGCCATCTGGCAAACGTTGTCATTGCTTCGAGTATAGAGCCGAAATTTACAAGGTCATTGAGACTTCTGAGTTGTGAAGATTCTACTGATGAGTTTCAGTTGTACTGTACAGTACAGTACACGACATTGCTACTATCAAGTGGTTGTTGTATTCAATAGGCAGAAAATCAGCAGCAAAACAAACCATGATGGACAAGTTTTTTAACAAATCAAAATTTGAGTGAAGTGCTAATGAGTGTATAATTTGCCTCCTTTTGTGTTTATAGTATGTATGGTTTCTGTCAGCTTTGTCATATGCATGTACGGCATAATATACGATTTTTGTAAAATACATGTTTCTATAGAATAGATATCTCAAGAGACTGAATAGTTTCAAGTATGGGTATTTCTTACATGTAGGACAGGGGTTGCAAACTGGTGGTCTGCAGACAACCCATTAAGGCTTCATATTTGGTCTGCAGTCTTGATGATTTTTTTTCTAAAAATTAATGTTTCTAACATCATGCAGGTGTTAAAAGAGAAAAATTCAAACTTTTAACTGTTTACATAAGTCATGAAAGCCTGGCAACAAAAGGGTGGGTCTTTATTAGAGTTGTTTTCTTTTAGTTTATAGTATGTTTTGGTTTACCAAATGAAAATGGCTTGCATGGGATATATATCTATTTGATTAGCCCTTTGCTGCATTTGAGTTTGATCCCTCATATAGGAGGTTAATATAATACTATTACTGCTAAATTGGTAATATTGAATGACTACTGTTAGTTATAAATGGAATGGCTAACCTTCAGATCAAAAGACAACAAAATAACATATACATGCAAAAATAAACTACACTAATTGAAGAGTCCACTTTTATTAATTAAAGACGAAATGATTTTGAGACTGTTTATCTTAGCTTCGTTTTTCATTAGTGTAGCATTTAATTTTGCTTTTATGTTAGATATAAACATAGTTAAATTATAATCTGATTTTTAATAGTCATACATAGATCAAATTCCATGTTTTAATTTTAGTATGAAAATAAGCCAGCTTTAGATATGTTGTTAGCTTTCAATTGAAAATTAACATTTTTTAAACTTATGCACAAAATTGTCTATCTATACACATGCCTATACTTTCTAGCTAGAAAAAGTCAAGATCTTTATTTTCTATCTGCTATTGATCCAGCCATATCTACAGTCAGGGGATGAATAATGGATTATATCAGTTGTGAAATTTCTGAAGGATATATTCAGAGATGACATTCCCTGAATTGATCTTTTTATGATGTAATTATGTAAATTAACTTAGATTTCGTATATAGTCCAGCTCATTCTGCAATAAAGTTTACTCAAATAAATCTTGTTTATAACAACATAGTATTTAGTAGGTAATTGTTGAAACAATGGATATTGTCTGATTACTTATGTTTTAAATAGGAAGGGAAGAATTTCAGTTTTTAAGTCAACACTAAATTAAATTTGGCCTGTCACCTTGTACAGAATTCCAAAGGAGCATCTTTCATTCACACATTCAACAGTTAAAATACTTTATTATTATTATTTTTTTTGTTTATCCAATTATCCATCTCAATAAGCATTTAGAAGCAGTATTACGTAGAATAATCGAGAAAGCAAAGAAATTAATGTTTTTTTCGTTTAAATTAACAGGATGTAATTAATTTAAATCTTCATTTACAGGAAATTTATAAAATGTATTTTGTAGTGTAAATATTTTCATGAAGATTGAGGAATGTAAAAAATAAATGACAGAAGGGAATATATTGAAATTTGGGGGAAAAATTTAAATTATTTAGCTTTATATAGTTAATGAATATTTATTTAATAATTGTGTTTTACTATAATCTGATTAAATATATTTAGAATATCTGTTTTGTTTATATGCAGATGTTAAGCTAATTTTTTTTAATTATGTTTTCCTTAAACATCCATTACATAAAATAATAATTTCAAAGAAATAATTAGAGAATTTTTAAATTTAATTAAAGAATAATTTATTAATGTTTGTATTTTATGATGATGATACTTTATTTGTTGTTTATCTTACAAAATATTTCGTAATCGGCTTTTAAAATTGTTCTTGAATGTGCGTATGTGTAATAGCTGTGCGCTCTGTTATACGGGTTTATCTGGACAAGATAAGAACAGTACAGTTTACTGCATTAAAATGTTTATAATGTAAACTTTAAATATGGTTGCTCAGTAACAGATATGAACTAGATATCAGTTGTACAGTACATTCAGAATGAATAAGAGTTGTTTTATTTGTTTTTAATTTACAGTTGATATCTAATTTGCAATGACAAATTAAATTTCATTCACATTTCTGAGGAATGCCTTCAGGGTAGGCCGGAAATGTTTGAAAAATATATTTAGTTCTGACTAGACTGACACTGAGGTTTGTGGATCATATATTTTGTATTCCTTTTGTCCAGTTTTGACTTGAACAATTCTTACTATAGTAATAGTTATCAGATCAAATTTATAGGACTATTTTTAAATTTAACAACAGTGCTTACAATTTATTTATTTATTTATTTCTCCTGCTTTAGCCATTAAAACAAAATTTTTATATAATGAAATAATTTATATGGTCCCAACAGATTAATAAGGTTAATGAGATTTAACCTGTATCATTATTAGAGACTTAATGATGCAGGCATATTTAACTGCAATTTAAGTTTCTAACGGATTGTGACACTTCTAACTGTTGTTTAGATTCATTTAATTAGTTTAATTATTATAATTAGGTGGATTTCTGTAAGATCTTGTATTTGTATAATTTTCTATTGATTTGTTTAATTTAAACTCAGTATATTCTTTGTTGCTTCAATCACTGATTCATTCTTTTCAGGAAAGGAACATGGCAGTTCTCGTCAGGTCAATTTTAAGTAGGTAGATCTGAAAAATATCCCAGTCAGATGACAAATTTTCTGGGTAGTGTCTAATCTCGGCTAGAATAAAGGTGACTCAGACTAGCTTCAAATTTAAATTTTAAAAGATGAGGAATTGGTGGCAGGAAGGCCATGAAGCAGAAAAAGCTAATGACCCCATAAAGAGAATACAGTCAAACCTTGTGTTTCAAACACTTTGCTCTTTGAACAGTTTGGTTATACAAACAAAATTTTGAATGCCGTATTTGTTCCGGTTGCCGAACAGGCTACTTGGCAAGAGCCGGCCACGATTAGAACCACACAGACGGTCAACTTCCTATACTTCCTATGTTAAAGAAAATTGATGGCCCAACCAATCAATGAAGTTAGTGTCCAATGTACCAATACCAATGAAGTAGTACCAATACAGAAGTTAGTGTCACTGAAATTGATGATGTTATTCAAATGAGATTTCAATGCATAGTCAGATCTAATACTACTTTTGTTTATCTGTATGCATCACAGTCGAATCAAAATCGAATTCATTAATTAAAAACATGTTAATTGACATTTGTGTAATATAAACATCTGTGAATCCATGTTTAAAGGTGATTAACTCAAATTTAAATCAAATCAATTGAAACATAATATATCAGAAAGTGTGGATAAAGTACTTGTTATCTGTCTTGATTGATTTGGTTATATTTCGTCCAGACAGTCAACTCTCTGTTGCCGCCTTCTTTCTAAAATAATGGTTTCAATTTTGGTTGGTGGTGACAGAACACTTTGCTTTTAATATATAAATAAAACGAATATAGATAATATATTATAATATTGCATTTTCAGGCATATTTATGCATGAAATACAGCTAAAAAGATTTTTAAAAACAAAACTTTTTTGAAGATTAGGTCAATTTTATATTGTTTGTTATAGGAAAATTTATTTTGGTTTCAAACAAGTTTTAGGAACAAGTTGAGTTCGAAAACCAAGGTTTGGCTTTCTAATTAAATATAATTAGAAATAACTGATTTAGAAGATGATATTTTGGTTCTTTGCTGGGTTTAATTGTTCATTCAAGTAATATATTTAAAATTGCACCATTTATCAAAGACAATTTTAATAATTTTTATGAAATAATGTTGAAAGAGAAAGAAAAATGAGTGTAAAACATAATATAACAGCTGTAAGAGAATAATATTTGGCATTTGAACTCATCATTAAAGTGAATATAAGGAGATACACAGCTTATATTCACTTAAATGACTTATGTGTTGAGCATACAACCAGATATTTTTATGAAAAAGCTTTCTTGATATAATATATCTGGATGTGCCTTGGAATTACTACTTTTTGCTATTAAAAGTCTTCTGTAAAGAACAGAAATGGCATTTTAGTTTTTTTAACTATTTTTTTTAAATTTTATTCCTTATCACAACCCAATTTTTTCCTGAAAATACTGTTTAAAAGTCAGGGTGTATGTTAAATTTGAAGTAAAGTAAAATCAATCTTGAAGCAAACATCATCACATGAAACGAGTTACTTGAATTATTTGAGCATAACAAACAGGTTAATGTAATGATGTTGAAATAAATTCAAGTTTATTGCACTTAACATTTTATAGTTTTGACCTAGTATCTGAAGATATAAGAAATTATTGTAAATGAATATAATATTCTAGGAAATTTTAAGTCATTAAGCTAGATTTAATGTGGAAATGTGAATAGAATTGGTTCAGCCAAAGTAATTTAAAAGTTCTGCTTAATTTGCTACATAAATTACTTACATATCTTTTTCTTTCAGGTGAAAGAAACTACTCCTCTGTAGATGCATATGAGCTCATTTTACAAATTATTGTTAACACATTATATCTAATTATATAGTCATAGGGGAGTTGACTTTCACAGCAGATTTATATACCAAGATTTCTCATGGGAAATTCTTGGGTGTAACAGAAACACTTGTGAATTGGTGACCAACTTTTAATTTAAATAAGGAACTGGAATTGTGGTTCAGTATATTGGTACGGGAAATCAACAGAAATTACCTGAATAGTCTGAACGATAAAGTAAAATATCATCTCAAAATTCTGAATGAGTCATTGTAAAAATTACACATTGTGTAGTAAACAAATAATAAAAAGTTAAGCAAATTTTAATGTATTTTCATCAAATTTTACAGCTAAAAGAGTTTGAAATTCTGTTATACAAACATCTTGTACTGTACATATGCATCTAAGTGGACTTCTATTTTCTTTCAGATGAAACAAAACAGCTTTATAGTTCTAGTTGGAGTCATTTTACAGCTATTTACAGCAGTCTCATATAGCTGACAATAGGGGTAGATTAGTTTGTAATTTATGGGGGGTTTTAATATTGAGGTAAGGAGGAGTTGAAATGAAAAGACTAGCAACTTTTTTTACATAAAACAACAAGTAAAACAGCAAAACTGTATTTGGGACAAGACTATGTCTCGGAGACTCACTACTAAGTGGAATCACATTCTCATTCTCCAACCTTCTTTCATATCACTGCTTTTGGATGCGATTGTTCAAACTTTGCCGGCCACGGCCACGAGGTTGTCCATGATGCATTTTTGATGAAATTAACCTATCCAATTTCAAAATTTCTCTCCGTTGCGTGTCGGCTCGGGTTGAATTTTTGTCGATGCGTAACGAAAATTTTCCGTTTTTGGAAAAAATAATCGTGGCTATTGTATTGTCTGAAATTATTTTTTTTATTTTGCACAAACAATATACAGTTTAACCCCATTATAATATAATCAGATGTAACGACAACCCTAATATAACATCAAATTTTTATCGGTCCCACGATTTTATTATACTAGATAATGTTAAAAAAAACCCAACTTGTAACGACATAAAACTGTTTAACATCATATTTGAAGCACTCCCAAATTTACAAAATTAGATTACAAATTTTATTTAACATAGAAAAAACTGTGTGTTTAGTCCTAAGGTCAGAGTTCACTTCTTAGAACAACT